>NW_009628202.1:0-9004 GCF_000690535.1 Cariama cristata | reverse complement strand
CCAAAAAGGACGGGCGTGGTTTACCCCCAGCTGGCAACTAAGCCCCGGACAGCCGCTCGCTCCCTCCTCCCCAGTGGGATGGGGGAGAGAATCGGAAAAGTGAGAAAACTGGTGGGTTGACATAAAGACAGTTTAATAGGTAAAGCAAAAGCCGGGTGCGCTAGCAAAGGAAACCAAGGAATTCACTCACCACTTCCCATGGGCAGGCAGGTGTTCAGCCATCTCCAGGAAAGAAGGGCTCCATCACACGTAACGGTGACTTGGGAAGGGAAATGCCATCACTCCGAAGGTCCCCCCGCTTTCTTCTTCTTCCCCCAGCTTTATACACTAGGCATGACAACATATAGTATGGGATATCCCTTTGGTTGGTCAGGGTCAGCTGTCCCGGCTGTGTCCCCTCCCAATTTTTTGTACATCCCCAGCCTCCTTGCTGGTGGGGTGGGGTGAGAAGCAGAAAAGACTTTGGCTCTGGGTAAGCCCCGCTCAGCAGTAATGAAAACATCCCTGAATTATCAACAGTTTTCAGCACAAATCCAAAGCATAGCCCCATACCAGCTACTGTGAATAAAGTTAACTCTATCCCAGCCAAACTCAGCACAACTAGTTTTTAGCTCTTCAGTCCTCAGCTGCTTATTGCTGTTTTGCATCTTGTTCTGAATTTCAATCGCCCGTTGCCACTTTGCCAGCCCACTGGTCACCAGGTCTGTTGACAGACATGTGAAGCATAGTCTATGGCACATTGGGGGCTAACTCCAGCTGCCCTTAATTTGGTACCCTGCAGAAGGGCTTAAGGACTCAATCCTTCAGACTTTTTGTTCCTGCTATCAGTGTTCTGTGCTAAAAGGAAAGCCTCTAAAGCTGATGCAGTGTGTTTGCGCTGTTAACAGTTTGCTTGTGTGGCTTCTATGGAGCTTGATGGAAAAACTCCATACAGACAGGGAGCAGTTAGCAAGAAGTGAGTTCTCTTTTAGCTACTGTAACTTGGCATGAACTGAGAATGTAGAAGTATACATTGCACAACACTTCGACTTAGTTTAAATGTCTCCAAATTTGATGCTTTGCTTACTGTTGCAGAGGAGCTGTGATGGAACAGGATCAATGTATTTTGTAGGCTGTGGATACAATGCCTTTCCTGTTGGATCTGAATATGCTGATTTTCCACACATGGATGATAAACAAAAGGATCGGGAAATCAGAAAGTTCAGATACATTATACATGCGGAGCAGAATGCCTTGACATTCAGGTAATGGGTTTATTTTTACCACAGAAAAGAATGAGACAGTTCAGAAGCAACTGCATGACGTCAGTGTGACGAAGTGTGGATTGCAATCACGATATTGTTTATGCCTAAAATGCAGAACTTGGATGTGCACAGACACAGTCAGCTCTTGAGGTTTCTTCAGACTTCGGAAGTGAACTTGGTTTTTAAAGGATATTCACTCCAATGCATGGCAGCTATCCTTCAGATACAAGCCACTGCCTCTGCTTCCTGCTAGGACCATGCCATAACCTGAAATATGGAAGTGTGGCAATTGTTGAGGCTTCCAGCAATGATATGTGTGGAGGGGTGGGATGGGTGTTTTGTTCCCAGATAGTAAAACCAAACCAGATGTCGTGTATTTGTGCACTTGAGTAGGAATAAGTTGCTTCTGAGAGTAGATAATACAACACTTCTTTGCTTGTTCTTGTGAGATATCAAGTTTGTCACCATTCAAAACTATCAAGATATAAACTCTGAAATTCTGTTTTCTGACTGCTTGTAGGTGTCGAGAAATAAAGCCGGATGAGAGAAGCATGATATTTGTGACGAAATGTCCATGTGACGAATGTGTCCCTTTAATCAAAGGGGCTGGTATCAAGCAGATCTATACAGGAGATATTGATGCTGGAAAAAAGAAAGCAGACATATCCTATATGAAGTTTGGTGAACTTGAGGGTGTAAGCAAATTTACAGTAAGTGTCTAAATATACTATATCTAAAAGCTCAGGGCAGCATTGCAGAGAGGGTAGAGTGAGCAATCCTCCGCCACCAGCATAGAGATGTGTTTTCTTACGCTGTTTAGTCAAGTGAGTGGAATTGAGAGGTTGCTTTGTCATGGCACTGGGGAGAAATGCTCTGCCGTATGCCAGATGGTGGGGCCAAGTGTGTCTGTCTTCTGTAATTTCCTTGCAGATTTCCTTCTAACTCGTTGCTGTTGTTTGAGGTGGTCTCTTCAAGTTCTCTCCAAGCCTCCCTGTCACAGCACGGCAGCTGATGTGGGAGATCACTGTGTGGTTTTGTAGGCCCTTCCAGCAGCTCCTGAAAGAGCTCCGGTGGGTTTTGAAGGTGGCCAAGTGCACCTGCACGCAGGTTGCTTGCCATGACAAACTGCTGGTTTCAGCAGGCTCATCTCCCCTTCTCAGGGGAGTAAATGACCACGCATCCCTTAATAGCTTTTTATCCTTGAAGCAAGTGTGTGTTGGAGGGGGAGCCCTTCATTTCCCACCTCACCCCGAGTCATGCCTTACAGTGAAGGACTGCAGGGTACTTTTTCTTTCTCCCTTTGCTCTTTCTTCTGTCTTCTACAATATGTAAGCTTTTTCATCTTCTTTTACCAGTGGCAACTAAATCCATTGCACACTAATGCCCTTGAATTCCATGACCCCACAGCCAGGGAAAGTAAGTATTTTTTCATTAATTCACTTTATGACTGAAGTCAACAAGTGAGATCACATTTTAAACGAACTTGAATCCTCTGGGATTGATTAGTCTTAATTAATCTTGATTTCGATCAGTTAAATTTTGCTATGAAAACTTCTCTGAGCTTTTTGAATAGATGAACTAATAGTAAGTCAAAAACATAAGCTTCTTTTAACAAATGCTTGGCATTGGCGCACATGTTATAAAACCTAGTAATGCTGTTATCAAGGTCTATGCTGTTTTGCACATAGATAATTTCAGACTACTTTATCATGTTTTAAATTTTGTTCTATAAATAGTGCCATTCTTTTTCAAGAGAAATGGGACTCCTCCAAGTCATTTAAATATGTTCTGCGGAACAGTTCAGTGTTTCTTTTACGAAGTAGAATCTATGCCAATGCTTTTCAATCAACATTTATTTTTGTGTGTATATATACACATATATAATATAAAGGCCACAAAATCCTTGCTATCCTGCACCCCTGTAGCAAGGGAGCCGTCATCTTCTGAAAACAGAGTTTAGTTGAGTCTTATGTTGAAGCCTTTTTGTGCTACAAAAGAGACCCACCATTGGCATCTACTGTCAGCCACCAGTCCTTAAAATGTTTCTCATCCAGAGGGGAAAATAATGTGGAAAAGGAGCCAAATAATTTTTGTGCCTAAAGCGTGAAGATATGGAGCATAAAGATAGGGAGTTGGCAGTTACTCAAAGCATTGAGCACCATGCTAGGAGCATAAAAAAGACTGAAGGTGGTTTTTGTAGCACATGAATAGCTACACAAGCTAATTCATAACATGTAGTGAGCTAGATGAGCGGAGAAGTCTCTTTGTTAGCTATTTCCTTATGAGTTGCGGGGAAAGGGAGGAGGGACGGGCTCAGAGTAGTGCTTATGGCATTAGTAATCACTGCAAAATATTAGGGCTTGTTTGTCCCTCTCCCAGCTAATGGTTTTTAGACCTAGCTAGAGAAAGATTCATCCTGGGGTACTTTGTTTGACAACCCTTAACAGGGCTCATTTTTCTAACAATGTTTTCTTCAAGATGGTATGCTTGCATTTTCAACACTGAACTGGTTTAAGTTTGTATTTTTCCTTAGCAGTTTCTTGATTATTGCATGTTCGTCCGTATGGGGAAGAAGACAAGCTCCCCAACTCCAATCAGCCCCCCCAGTGTTATTCCAGTATGCCTGTATGTGTCGACTATTTAGACTGCACTTACTATTGTATTCATGTTTCGCACATATTTCTTTTTTCTTTAGATGGGATCCAGAAAACAAAATCACTAGATGACCAGCAGCACCAAAACAAGAAACTATGTCTTGGTCACTATTGAATAATTAAGCACTTCAGCAGTCTTGCTCTGTACTTTTTATAATGCAGCCTGTTTGCACTTTCAGATAAGGAAGAGTTTTATTTATTGTTTGGAAAGTGATTTTTAGAATAAGTTTATTTATGATGTCTTAAATGTTTTACAGACTTATCTGAAGGTCTTTTTAATTTAGAAGTTCATGGGGGAAAAATGCTACTTGTATTTTCTGTGAAAGTAACTGGGTGGCTAATCATTGTTAACACATTAAAAAAAAATACTGGAAGTTTATTGCTGGTAGATCAGAGTAATAATAAAATGGTATCTTTTTTGCTTGATGTAGGGATTGAGGGAATGAATTTCTAAGTTCTGGGCTAGCAGAATGCAGAAAGAAGCCCTAGTTCTTCAAGTACAATCGTCGATGGAATCTTCTAGGAAATGGTAGATGAATAATCACTAGCAATTATTCCTGTTCCTGAAAGTGGCTCTTGCTTCTCAGTCTGCTTGTATAAAGCAGACAAAGCCATTGGGATGGCAATAGTTGCTAGGGAAGTGATTTGGAGATCAAGCTTGTCTCTCCTACATCACCTCTTCCAACTACCATAGCAGTAGAACTCTTTTGTTTTGTGGTACTTGCATTGCTGCTCTGTGTGCTTCCTCAAGTGCAGCCCATCTGAATTAATGTAGACAAAGATGAGCTTTGCTTTTTCTCAGCTTCTGGATGCAGGCCTGAAAGAATTTGGCTGTATACATCTCACTGGCCCCTACATACTATGTGAAGATTGCTAGTGTTTAGGTTTTGTTAATCTTCACTAACGGGCTTCTAGGACTACAGAAGCTACTAAAGTGCCAGATGTCCTGTTGTTCCTTAGATAGGATGATCTGTACCAGTGGAATAGCCTGAATCTTTTCAGGTGCCAATCTCTTGGATGACTGCACATGGAGCAAGGGTGACATTAAAACAGCCAGTGAAACTGCAGTCTAACGTTGCTAGTTTTGAAGGGGGACTGGGTAGGTAACAGGTAACCAGAACAGGGAGTTGTACGCAGCATCTTTTGAGAGGTCACTCTCCTTACTCCCATCTGTTTGCTGCTTTGATTATGACCTCTAGCTGTTTGTTTTAGCAGATGTTCCAAGAGTTCCTGTTCACTCCTCAGCTGAGCTCTCAAGTGCAAACACCTTAAACCTTTTGCTGCTGCTGCTGGTGGGATATATAAATGGCCTTTTTCCAGTTCTTTCAGGCATCTTGTCTTTGTTGCCCTCCTTAAAGTCCTGGAAGGGGAATCGTGTCTTAAGATGCCGCTGTAGGTTCTGTTTGTTTCTTTTAGACTTTGGAAAAGGTTGGAACGATATAGGAAAGCTGGGATTGGATAGTGTGCAAAGCATCCTTAACATGGCATTAATTATATGGAGTCTGTTCTCACCCAGTTTGGCTACTGGTCCTGTAACTTCAGGTACAGCTCTTGATCCTTAGAGCTGCAACAAGGAGCTGTGATTCCCCACGGCTCCTAGTATAACTTCATTCTTGAGTCCCTGGACTTTAGAACTGGGGAATGCTTATATCCTCTTACCACCATGAGAATTCACTCTCACCAGAGCTGGAGAAACTGCTGTTTCTCTGAGCGTAGTTAGACTGAAGGCTGCTCTAGGGCTGCTGGTTGAGTGTGGTGCATGCAGTGTCAGCAGCAGAAATCGCATCAGGCAACTGGCTGACCTCCTGCACCACTGCTGTCTTGCGAAGCAGGGTACATAGTTTCATTTCCCAGGACCAGGTAATGAATGAAGGAGAAAAATCTGACACTGCTTGTCAGCTAAGGGTTGTGCTTTTTCATAAGTAGCTCATGAGGAAGTTGCTGAACTGCCTCTTCACCAGGTCTTGTAATCTAGTGTGGAGGAACCCAGGTTCCTGAACCAGCGGATCCAGCTGCGACAGCTCTATGCCTCACCTGTCAGACCCAGGGCCTGGGGATTAAGTTATTGGTCTGGATGCTGTACAAACCTCAGAAAGACAGTTTTTTTCCTCTCAACAAGGATAATATTTCATATAATTTCATTGTTTGGAACTTCCATATGAAGTTAAAATAAAATGTTGGTGTTTCATAAACAAGATTATAATCTTTTTTAATCATAAATATTTTACTTTGGCATATTTCCCCCAAACACACTTCTTGTAAGCATCTTGTGTTAGAATAATTACTCTTGGCTTTTTCTACAGAAGAACACCATCCAGATTAGAGTAAAAAGTCCGCCCCCACTCCACCCACTGAAACTTTCTTATTTCCATAATCTGTTGGCAATGCTCTTCTACTTGAGGCAGAAGCAGGGAAAAAAAACAGGGGCAGGTTTAAGGCCCCTTCAAGTTTTATACTGATCAGTCAGCTAGTATCAAAATCGGTAAAGAAGTCTGTGTCTTTATGGGAACAGCTGAAATTCAAAAGTCCCTGAAACATCATAGGTGGCCTGGGTACATGGAGAAGTAAATCAAGATACAAGTCAAATATCACACTACATATTAAATAGCTACACTGCAGTGAATGCTGCTGGTAACCTGTACCTCATGAGGAGTTAAGATTCTATCTATCTTTACTTTTTATTGTTTTTTAAAAAGAGGATTTTTGTACAAAACTTTCTGTGAAACTTGGAATTGCTTGTAAGGCTGAAGGCTTGGAAGTCTGGCTTTTTCTGTCTCGCTGAATTTCTACAGAGGCTCACAAATATCTGTAGGCTGTGATTAACCATATAACCCTACTTCTTTAATTCTTACTGGGATTACAAAGTAGGATCTTTATCTTGGCCAACAGGAACAATGTGAATAGGGTTTCTCTCTCAAGCCGTGGACTCTGTAGGTGCTGCTGTGCATGTCATCTGCTTACCAGGGAGAGCCACGGAAGACTGGACATCTCCTGCGGTGCTTATTTTGCAAATGAACTCTAGGATGTTTCTTACATAAAAACTACAATGTATTTAAAATTAAGAAATGTAAAAGTTATATATTTTATATATTGTATGAAATTTCCATATGCGTTTTGGGTTTCTTCCATTCATTTCAGAGCAGTCATTTTAATTGCAGGTATTAACTATCAGTAATAATTTTGCCTCTTGACTGAGAATTACAGAAATTCTGTTAATTGTCTGCCTTACAGCAAAACATGTTTTCTGCTAATAAATTAACCTGACAGTAAGTACTAGAGTGTACTTTTAAGTGCTTTGGGTTACTAGAAACATTACAGAGTGCTTTGAAATGCTCACACCCTGTACCGGCCCAGTGCTGCCCTTGCTCCGGCAGTCCCAGCTGTTTGCTGAGCTGCAGCGCCTTCCCTCTCCTCTGCCTGAAGAATTTGTCTCAACATGAGACTGTGCCTCCTGCCAGCCCAGGAGAAGGGCTGGGATCCCCTCCCTTGGCCCTGTGAGCATTAATGAGAATTAATTCCCTCTTCCTTGGGAGACTACGAACTGCCTCAGGGAGCACTGCGTGAGCTGTCACCTCCACAGCCTGGTTCTTGGTTGGAAAGGACAGAAGTGGGCGAAGGGCTGAGCCATCAGGGGTTTTACATCCACCTAGCTCCAGGCCGAGCACGTGGACTGATGGCCTGTTAGCCAGCGGCATGCATCAGGGCTATTCCTATGGTTTGTTTTCCTGTTTAACTTCATCTGAAAGGAATCCATTCAATGCACTCCAAGACTGACTCGTGTCACGGAGCCACACGCAGTAAGTGGGGACAGATGGGAGAAGCATTTCAGAAGTGCTCTTGAACGGACATGTCATTGTAGACACACAGTGAGCAGTCAGCAGGACACAGTCAGCCTGGCTGGCAATGGGACAGGCTTCCCAGAGCCATGTGTAGTGCGGGGACTACTCCGAAAAGCTTTGTAGTCCTCTAAATAGATTTTTTTTGTTCCAGCCATTCTGCCTGTGAACCAGACTTCAAATATCTGGTTGGCTTTAATTTGTTAGATCCAGTAAGCGACATTGCTTGGAAACTAGAAAAGCAAAGGCAGCAGATGGTGCATGCTGATTTCTAATAGATCTGGATCACTGTATCGTTAATGAAGATGGTCAGAGTGCCACATACGCAGAGCTGAACTCCATTCTTCACAGAAAAGTAATTGCTGAGGACTGTTGTCAAAGACTTGATCTTCCTTGGGATGCTTCTGTTTTCCCAGACCTGCAGAGCTATCTGCTGATATGCCGGTGCTGTATGCTGCACACATGCACACAGGCAACACCTAGTCTTAAGCATTTTCAGATATCGGGCAGAATGTGCTGCTCAGTGTTTCATAGTTTTGGTCCTTTGATCTCATCAATAGCTATAAATACCTTAAGGGCGGGTGTCCGGAGGATGGGGCCAGACTCTTTGCAGTGGTGCCTAGCGACAGGGGAAGGGGCAATGGGCACAAACTGAAACTCAGGAACTTCCATCTCAACATGAGGAAGAACTTCTGTACTTTGAAGGTGGCAGAGCACTGGCACAGGCTGCCCAGAGAGGCCCTTCTCTGGAGAGACTCAAAACCTGCCTGGACACAATTCTGTGTAACTGCTGTGGGTGACCCTGCTTTGGCAGGGGGTTGGACTGGGTGATCTCCAGAGGGCCCTTCCAACCCCCACCATGCTGTGATTCTGTGATTCTTTGAAGGGGAAAGGGGCTGCTAGCACAAAGCATCTTCTGCTGGAACCCACCTCCTTCTGATAACGTGATGGATACAAGAAAGGCCAAGATAGGGGTCGTCACCTTTGTGACGTGCCAAAACAGTCTCTTGAAACTCAGGGTACTGATGTGCCGCTGTGGCCTGCAGCGCTGGCGGCAGCCAGGGACTAATCCTGCAACCCCAGCACTGCAAAGGCTTCGGTGCAGGGAGAGAAACGGCAAAGCGCTCCTGTGCTGATTCCGTGGCTTGCTTAACAAGCCCAAGTCAGAGAGAAGGCTCCCCACTTTGGTTCCCTAGCTCTAAACTGGGGCTATTTGCCTTCAGCTGCGACAAAGAAGAGCTCCTCCTCCTCCTCCTCACCAGCACTCATG
>NW_009628201.1:47260-51915 GCF_000690535.1 Cariama cristata | reverse complement strand
AATAATTTTTTAAAATATATATCTTTTTACATATATTTTCTAGGTCATTTTAATATATATTCTTTTAATGTAACAGTAGATTTTGTCGTTGCAACCAGGAAAAAAAGACATTTTAGGAAAATCTATTTTGTAAGTGAAACAAAGAATGAGTTTGGACCTACTGCAGCTGGAAATATTGTTGCCTGGAGATTAGTTTTCATTTTAGTCTTTCATTTGGAGAAATCAAGTGGTCAAACTATGTTTTTTTTGCTGTTTCCCTTGGGATTTCTTGCAGTTTCCCTGGGGATTTCGTGCTCTACCATGTCATCTAGTTAGACTCCAGGAAAGTAATCTTACTCTTTACCTAATATATGAGATCCCTGTTAGCAACTGAAATGCTGCAGAACACCCACGTAGTTTGGAACAAATTAATATACAGCCCAAAATGGATTTTCCGTTACAATACCTTACTGCTGCAGCACAGGTAGACTTGGGTAAATCTTATCATATGTAGATATACTCTGTGCCTATACCATCAAACACATAAATTTTGTCTCCTCTGATATAAATACATTCAGAAAGTCCATTCACTTTTGGAAAGCACTTGACCCAACAGCTTGCTTTTCAAGGACTTAGCATTTTTCATCTAATCAGTCATGAAAACTGTGTTTGGAGGTGTCTGAGAGCATGTCTGAGTCATCATTAACTGATAAATAGTAATTGATCAATAATGATTGATTTATTTACAAGATTCTTGTCTATACAATTATGAAGCTAAAGATGTCCTCTGATCTCTCTTCAATCATTTCACCGACCTTTGGCAGGTATTTTTGCTGGTGTTACTTTGGGGAATGCTGGAAAATTTGCCTAACTTTTATAATGCACAGAGCAAACAATAAACATTTCTTCTAGACCCGGAAGGGCTGTTCTTCTCATTTATTATGGCAATGGTTGCAGCACAAACCACAGAATATCACCAAGGGACTTGAATGAAATTTTTGTTTTGTGCCATACTGTTGAAGCCAGTTGATTACACTATTTTGAGTCTGAATTAGAAAAAAGAAAGAAACTTCAGCATTTCTATGGGAAATTATTAAGGGATAAAAGTATACTCAATAGACATTTGTAAATAATGACATTTTTGGTTTGTCTGCTGAACTAAAAAACTAAGGGAAAATGCTTGTCTCATTGTAAACTGTTTTTAACAGAAAAAACAACATTGAATGAAATAAGTGTTTTAAATAAAAAATTAAGTGTTCCAATTAATTTCCAGTTCATTTAATCATTTTTTTTAAATAGAGGTCTACATTAGAATGCAAACATTGCTTTAAAAATGTAAAGATAATGTTGCATTTAAAAGAATATTATATTGCATTTAAAATAATATTAGTAAGAAATAGATTGAATCTTTAAAAGATTATTTCTCCCCTTTTTTTCTGAGTCTTTCTGAATCTGATCCATATTTCAAAACTATTTCAGAAGCAAAAAACCTGCTCTTTTTTAAATAATTTCTTTTTTTATCATGACATATTTCTCAGTTGTCACCTGTTTCCCTCATCTGCTGTTATTGAAAATATCTTGTTTCTTGCACTTCCATAATATTCTCATTTTTTCAGCCCCCTCTAGCCTGCATACCTATAATCCACATTAAATCTCTTATCTTGAACCAGTGAATTTATGCTCCTTTGTTTTCCGAAGACTATCTGCGACAGTGATTGTGTTTTCTTGAAGGAATACTGTAGAAATCTTGCAGAAGATCAGTTAGCATATTCACAAGAATGTTTGCATTGAAAGCATCTCCCTAACCATCTTGAAATTTAATGTCCCATAACCTGCTTAGATAATTTTCAACTATCACTCCAGGAAAGAGAAGCAATATGACACACTTTTGATGATAAACCTTGTAAGAGTGCAAATTGTTGTTCCTACAGTTCTTAAACTATGCTGTATTTATATGCAATCCACTAATAGTAGACAGGATATCTGTGGGATCAATAATAGCAGGTTATCTAACTGTTGGTTATAAAAAGACTTATCTGAAATAGTATAAAAATTTAAAAGAAAACCATTTCTTGTGAAGTTGAGGTTTTTTTCCTCTACACTTTCTCATTTCTGTCATGTAAAAAATGGATATTAAGATTTCATCCTAAGGCAATTTTATATCCTTTTGGATATAATAACTGAAACTTCACAATAAACAAATCCTACCAAAGGACAATAAAGTGCAGATAAAAATTAGAGGCAAAGAAAAGCATTCACATGTTTTGGGAATATAAAAAATGAAAGTGTCTCTTGCAATTAAAAAGAAAAAAAGAAACAGATATGCTGAAAAAATCTGCTAGAAAGCTTTATATGATTTGTAGTCTGGATTTTGAAATAATCTGTAAATGGCACTTCTTAATTACTCCTAACTGAGATTCTGAGTTTCCTTTAGCTGTGTTTAAGTTTGAGTTTCAAGAAACAGTTCTCCAGCTCTTTGTTCTATGATTTGAAAAATCAATTCAGATCAGTTCAAGATAAACGGCTTGACTATAATTGGAGAATAGAATCATAGGATAGCTAAAGCTGGAAGAGACCTCTGGAGGCTGTCAGTCCACCACCTCTGCCTAAAACAGAGTCCCCTAGAGCAGGTTGCTCAGGGCCATATCTGGGTGTTTTTTAAGTAACTCCAAGTATGGAACCTCTACAATCTCTCTAAGCAGCTTTTATTGACTCTTTCTCAATTGTTTAAGATTTCTTAGAAGGTGTACTTCACCTCTTCCTCCCTTCAGAAATAACAAAATTTGTTTGTGCAGCACGATTTTGAAGTCAGAAATTGCTTTCCTGTGGTCAAACTGATGATACTGTTATAAGAAAAGGTCCTAGAAATATCAGGTAGATGGTTTCCATACCAGAAGGTACTAGAGAGCTCTTTACATTTAGATTTGGATTTTTGGCCACACATTCTAGTTTTATAGCTCAAATTAAAAAACAGCTATCATTTAGACAACTTAAAATGAAACTTTTTCTACTTTGGGGCTACAGTTGTAGGTTGTTCAGGCAGCTTTGCTCACAGAATGAATATTCTTGGTAGTACCTGTGATTGGCACTCATTTTTCCCGGGCAAAGCTCCTTCTAAGCACTTATATGGAGATACAGGCTCTCAATCACGGAGCAGATATACACTCGCTTACCTCCCATACTTATTAGGGGATATACTTAAATCAGTTTATGCCAGTGGCTTAACTTAAATATGTGCTCATTTTCCTGAGTAGCAGATGTGTTCTTCATTTACAGCCTCTGAAAGATCATTTTACATAAAAAAAAAATTTTTATATGTTTGAGAAGACAAATTCCTCTGCTTTTATCTGACAAATTCATTAGCATGTATTTTTCTGAATTGCAAATATTAACATAATTTGATTTAACTTATTTAATTTGTATCACACTTAATTGTGAATATCAATTATGGAACAAAAATGGGATAAAAACTCACATAATGTATTGCTTTTGAATAGAATGTATAATACCATAGAAGTAGACCACTGATGATTCATGAATGTAAAAAGAATCTAGTTTTGGAAATATTCAATGTCTGCAATTTCTGTGGGTTAAATATTTCTTGAAGGAAGCAGACTCTTTAAGTGGATAAACACATTCTGCATGCTTGGATGAGATCATGCTAATTATCTACTGCAAGCTGGTACAGGCATAATCCTGCTAGCATTGGGACTGACAGAGGTTACAGGCACAGCAAGCATAAATTCTCCTCCCTACTGCTGCCTTTGTCATTTTGCCCCAGTGGTGGGATGCTAGAGACATATATTGTCCCACAGGCTGGGCCTATTTCAACCTTTAGCTATTTGAGGACGGTTTGATGCAAGTCAGATATCTGTAAATCAGAATGCTTCATCTTGGAAACATCAGTGCTTGAGGAAAGTTGGTAAGGTAAAAGGCCAGGTTGGGCAGAAGAGCTATCTAGGATGGAAGTGAGAAGTTCTCCAGCCAACTGATCTCTTAAGTGCTAGAAGAGCCTTTCAGTCAGAGGACAGCTATTTGCACAAGACATGCTCAGGACGATATGTGAGATTTTTCAGGCAGGATAAACTTACCAATCTGTCCTCTCCTGTGCAGGCAACAGGAGATATAGTTTGTGAGAGAGGTAGGGAAATTAGTCTGGAAAATTTGCTCTCTCTTTTTCACTAGAGAGATAACTGTTTTCAACAGACTGAGATCTCTTGAAGTCTGTATTGGTTCCATTTCCCCATTAAAAATAAAAGCTTTAAATTAACTAATTCAGAAATTTTTGTTGTGATGAATTTCTGCTCTGATGTGAATATAGACTTCTAAATATAAATTTGGTGTCAAAATGCTAACGAGGATATCACTGGCCATCTGTGCCAGCTCTAATAGCAGACCTGCTGCAAGCAAAACCAGTTCATCAAAAAGTGCTCTGTTCAGGGTCCAGCACAAGCTGCAATGTGCAAACAAGAAGAATTTGAAGGTTCAGAAGGTTCTTGGTTAAATATGTTCATGGACTTTGGCATCGGGCAAGGATGAACAGGACACTTCTCCACTGATGTATCAGGACATGGTCCTTACTGAGGCACAGTAGACAGCGAGGTTTGCCTACACCTCCAGTTTTCCAGCACCAAAACTTATGTCTGTAACCCAGTAAAGGGCCTTCAGTGGTCATG
>NW_009628201.1:0-47246 GCF_000690535.1 Cariama cristata | reverse complement strand
CAAGAGGGCTTTGTTATGATCGTCTCTTCAAATTCCTGAGTTTATACCCGGGTGCAATCTTGTCATACTACCCCAAATATAGGGAATACCTATAAGGTGCTTTTCTAAACTTTGTCTTGGCAGCAGAGTTAGCCTCTTTAGAGAGGAACACTCTATTAAACCTAGCCACTATCTATGTATGATTTGCTTTATCTTCGTGTTGCTAAGTTCACTCCCCCGTGTTGGCAGAGCTTCTCAGGGCATACTCAAAGGGTATCTTGACTGCTGAAACTTGGATATATATACAAATATTTTCTTGTTTGTTCTTCTAGGAAGGTGGAGTAAGTATCAGATGCCACTGGAGGGGCTTTGTCTCTATCTCCACTGCAAATCAGAATATGTCAGAAGAAATAACCAGTGGGACCTTTATTCTGTATCCTTTCTATATGCCGACTGGCATTAAAACTGATTTAAAGCGTCACCAGACTCCAGTGAGATGGTTTAGCATGTGGATGAAAGGGGGATCAGAAGTTAGATCCAACTAAAAGCCTTAGCTAACTCTGCAGGGTGACATACCTAGTGTGTAGCTTCAGATCATTTTCGTTTTCAAAAAAATTCAGCAATGTAAGCATCTTTGTACCAGAATTTGTCCTGTTGTGTTTAAAGCACTTAGCTCCTATAAGGAAGTTGCTTTGTAATGCTGTAGAATCCTACAAGGACTCTAAAGCTTCCAAGCCTGAAATTGCAAGGAAACTATTGCTTACTGAAGGAATAAAATGGCTATTCTATGCTAAATTTGCATGTGGGTTTCTAATATGAGACAACAAAATGTTTAGCAGTCTTCTGATTACTTTTAATTAAGGAATTGATGAAAAAACTAACCTAGAAATGAAAACTTCACAGTTGGCTGCATAAGAGAAATTGCAAAATACTCTCTTTTAATGCTATTCAGGCTTGAGCATTACCAGAAACGTTTCCCAGAGACCAGTCCTTGTACTGCTCTTTTGCTCAAAGAGCCCCTGGAAATTGTCAATAAATAGGATTCCTGTTTGCTGACATATAAGACTCTACTTCTTGGTATTTCATTTTTCTGGAGTTTAGCTAAAAGAAAGTTTGTATTTGAGTGCCAGAAATTGGTTATTACCTATTTCTTTCTAAGACCATTGTGATAGACTGGCTTCGTTTGTTGAGAAATAATGTCAGGTAGAAATTGGAAAAACAGTCATATTGGAATTACGAAAAAAAAGTTTTCCCTCCTAAAATCTGCCTGAAAAGGCTACTTCACTTTTAGAACAAAAATGTCTGAGAATAAAGCTTTATGATAACATTTCTGGAAGAAATGACATCCTCTGCCTTGGACAAACATAGGTAATCATTTCTGGGAAGAATCAGAGTGAACATTTTCCATCTGCTGACTTCACTGGCTGGTAAGTATGAATCAACACGTATTCCACACAGAGAAACTAAGGTGCATAGTGTTTATCATCCACAACAATGGACCCACCAACAAGTTCTTTATATTGCTGTCAAGCTCATCTGGTTGTGAGCAGCTGAACAGTCCTGCTGGCATAAGTGAGACTGCAATCGCGCTTGCAGAAGGGTGGTTCATATCATGACTTAAGAGGAGTTGATAATGGAGATGAAGAGACTCACTTCTTAATCAGGAAGTTGGAATGGATGTAGATGGTGGGATTCATCTTAGCTTAGTGTAGTTGACCATATCTGAACTGCTCATCCTGGGCTCCTCCTTCCCTAGAAGAAACAGGTACTTCTAGGGCACAATTCATTTGGCTTTGTGGTGGGTTGATCTTGGCTGTCCACCAGCTACCCACCAATCCACTCTCTCACTCCGTCTCCTCAGCAGGACAAGGGAGAAAATGGAATGAAAAACTCATGGGTCAAGATAAAGGCAGTTTAATAAAGAAAAGCAAAGACCATGTGTAAAAGCAAAGAAAAGCAAAACCAATTTATTCTTTACTTCCCATCAGCAGGCGATGTGCAGCCACTTCCTGGGAAGTACGGCCGTGGTATGTGTAACGATTGCTTTGGAAGACAAATGCCTTAATGAATGACAGACACCCCCCTCCTCCTCCTTTTTTCTCCTAGTTTTTACTGCTGAGCAGGTATCATATGGTATGGAATATCCCTTTTGTCAGTTTGGGTCAGCTCTCCTGGCTGTGTCCCCTCCCAACTTCTTGCCCACCTCCAGCCTCCTGGTCTTTGGGAGTTGGGGGGTGTTAGACAGACAATCTTGATGCTGTGTGAGCACTGCTCAGCAGTAGCCAAAACGTTGATGTGTTATTAACACTGTTCTAGCTACAAATACAAAGCACAGCACTATGAGGGATGCTGTGGGGTAAGTTAACTCCACCTAGCCAGATCTGATACACTGCTCTAGATGTTTTCTTTGGGATGAAATTAATCTTGGTCTGAGAATACCTTTCTCACTGTGGACTGCAAAGTAGATGGCTCGTTTGGATGAAGACATCTACTTTCTATGAGGAATTGGACCCAAAATGCCTGTTCAAAGGTCAAATACGTTCCCCCATTGGGCCTGATGCTGCTTACGGTACCTGAAGCAAATGTCACTTGTGCAGGAGGCCTTCTTTTACCCTCTCCCAGAGTTTTGTCCTCTGTCATTTGGGATCTAGAAATACTCTAGCCAATCAGACCTGTGTTGGATGTGGTCAGTTTCTAAAAATGACTTTTATCAGCAGTTAGGAAGTAAGAAAAAGAAAAGTTTTATGGTTCTTTGTAATCTGAGATGTGTCATAGGTTTTTAACCTGATTGAAAACACAAAAATACTCTTTGCAGCTGCAAGTGCCTAAAGCAAGGGTGCAAGGACTTTTCCATCTGATGAACTTGGTGAAGGTTGATGCAATCACCATCTTCTGCAATTATCACTTGACAACAGCAGATTAATACTTACAGTGGATGCTATTAATGTATCCTTAACAAGATGAATACTCTCGCTAATGAATCCCAGTAGTCTCAGACATCAGAAGATGAAGGGTTCTGCGTGTGCATGTGTGTGAAAGCAAAAGCAAAGCACCAGGGGTTATTATAGAGCTATTATAAACCCTCTGAAAGCTGTAAATCAAAGACAGATAAAAGAGCTTCCAGCTGTTAGTTTTTACTTCCTGGTCTTGCAAGTCTGGAAGTTCTACTAGTGGGTATTTAGTATTTGGACTGACTTGCATAAAGTCTAATTTCTGCCTCAACACATTGAAGACACTGACATTGTAGCGGAGTCCAGGACATGTGGGTTTGTCATTACTAGTAACAGGCCACAGACTGCAAGGATTTATCCTAGCCTAAACACTTAACTTGTTTTGCATGTTGCTTCGGCAAGCAGCTGGGTGTCTAAAGTCTCACATTAAAAACATTCAGTCAGCTATGGCTTGGCTAGATGCCTTATGCACTACCCTTAACTCTCAATCTCAATAGAGAGTTTGTTGTATGTTGTTTAACTGAATTGTAAAATCATAGTTTACCATGGTATATATGGTAAAACTTGGCCTTACCATATACAAAAAAATAAGCAAAAATGACCATAAGTAAGCATACTGTACTGTGGAATAATAGTGGCGTAAAAATAACCTCATGTGAACCCCAAAACAGAGAAGGCTCAGAAAAAGAAGAAACCAGCACCCTCAACATCAGCCTGCTTGTGATGGGAACTTGGGACACTGGGGCAACTCATGTCTTGCCTAAAGAACACAGGTCTGCAAGCCCAGAAATCTAGGGTTTACCAGAGAGGTACAAAAAATCTGGGTGAGAAGGGCAGCTCAAGGATGGAATGGCCCACACAGTAGTATTTTAGTTGCATTATTAATTCCTCCTTTTATTTTAATTGAATGATATGAAGGTATGTTTTTAACTGGACTTGTAACATACTTTATCTTAGTTGGACTAATTCTTCACCCCTATTTGTCTTCCCTTTTTGAGCACAGCAAAATGTTAAGTTTGACAATAGGAAGGATGGTGACATGTGAAAAACAAAAATAGATTAAAAAGGAAAGGAAAGCAGGGAACCACTCCCAGCACAACCGTACTCAGAGTCGTTGCCTGAGTCAATGAAAAAATGAGGTCGCTGCTCATGGGAAGGGTGTTTGTTACCATCACGATCCAGTGAACAAGGAGCAGGCAAAAGTTCCATGAATGTGTAGAAGTTCTTGCTTCCCACCCAGCTACACAAGGCATCACCCAGATCTAAACCCTGATCAATGCAGAAGTGACTCTGCCTTCCAACACAGAGGCAAAAGCTCCCCTGCTTCCCACCAGTCGATATTATTTGCAGTCGGCCCTCTCCCTGGCATCTCATTGTTTGTCAGCGTTCCGTGTCTGATGCCCTGAATGGCTGCCTTTCCAGTCAAACTGTGCCTTTGGCTCCTTGCTTCAGTAGCTGTTGCATCAAGTTGAAAGAAGTTAAAATCAAACTTCTGGCAGTTTTCCTCTCCTCTTGGCAGCAGAAGGAGATTTTTGCAGGAAAGATAAGCCTTGACAACCTTCATCTTGACTGCCCTTTCACTCTGCCACCCAACCTCCTGCAGCCTCTACAGGAAGACACTAAAAGATGTCCATGGGCTTCCTAGAGCAGGAGCAACTCTTGGTTCCTACAGAACTGCAAACTTTCAAACACAGACCAGACTACAGAAGAAAGAGCTTGCAACCATCCAGCGGGCTTAGACACTTACTTCTTCTGATGATTGTAAAGATAAAAAAAATTAGCTGATTAGAAGAAACTCCTACTTATTTATATTTACAGCTGAATGCAGATGGTGGTCCTTATGGTGTGCAAGTGCTGAAGCATCTACATCAGCTTGCCTCAGACACCACATCCAATCATCTTCAGAGGTAGCATTTTTCCTTGTTTTGGGAATAAAGTTCTAAGCATTGTATATAAAGTTCTTTTCAAATATTGTTATGTCTCAATCTGTCAGTAAAGTCAAGATAAAAATACCTACAACAAGCTTCATTCAAGAATACCATTTCTTTGCTAAAATAGATGTCATTCATCATAACAATAGACTCTAGAAATAGGAATCCCATTGTGACATTGTGGTGCATTAGTACATTAAATTACTGCCTTTTGCATAAAATGATCACTGAGCCAAAGCAGTAAATAGCTGATATTAAAGCATAAAATTTCTTTTTGTATTTCATTTACTAAATATTTCTATTCTGCTGCATTTCTCTTGTTGCCTTCTTACTGTACGAAAGAAACCAATTTCTTCCTTTGCATTCTAACTAAAAGGAATTTTCCTTCTGCTATTTGTGTAGATGCTGGAGTCATTGCCTTCCATATGGGGCTAAAAACCAGCCTACAGTTCAATTCTGTTCTCAGCAAAAATGGCAATACAACTTCTCAGTAACTGCATTAAGATGGATGTAAAGCCTGTAACTTTGCTTTAAGCAAAAACTTGCAACCTTACACGAACAAGATTGACTCCTTCTTTCAGTGCTTGTCTTTACACACATTATAACATAAATGTTGCAGTTCCTTCTAAAAGCTAGCAGTTTGAGGGGAAGCACTACACTGGGATCCTACCAGTCCTTCTGAGGAAGGCTCACCCTTCAGGTACAACAGTGATTCACCTTCATTTCAGAGCACAGAGATACCCATGCCCGCCACCCGTGAAATGGAAATCCCAGATTCAACTCTTTTCTCAACTAAGTTTGATATCTGCACATAGTATGATTTCTAAAGAGCACACAACTGTTAAAAGGTGTCAGATACCCTACCCTGCTTTTCCTTTGCCTTTTCTTAACCCATAGGGCAGCTGCAGGCATCAGTGTTCTTCACAGGCAGTGCCCATCACTCCAGCCACAATTGCAGACACACTGAAAAAAAAAAAAAGTAAAATTCGTGGTTCAGCCCACTAGTGCTGCAGTGGTTGCTCTCTGGCTGAAGAGTCCTCTTTGTTAATTGCTTTCTTTTGGAGGTAAGCACCAGACCATCAGAGGGATTGCAATTGTCTTATTTAGAAATGTATGAAGTGCATAAATGCCCATTCTCCACTAAGGTCCAGTCATCACCAGGCTAACATTTAGCCAAAAGCCTCCTGCCAGAAGGGTAAGTAAATTCATGTGATGAAAGATTACCAGCTCTTTCTCTGTTTTTTTTAGACTATTTTTCAAAATAATTCTCTTGAATAACAGCTCGTTGCCTGATTATTTCTATCTAGAGGAATCTGAAAAGAGCATGGTCATTGCACGGGTGTGGGAAGGACCAGGGAACAGCATAGGAAAGAGTCTCCACCACCCTGCTGCCTCCCAAGAAGCAGCCAGAGGTAACTAAACCCAAAAGATTGTTCTTTCCTACTAACCCTTGGTACAAACGTGCAAGTGCCTTTAGTATAAGGACAGAGACGCAGGAGGGCTTTCCGCTGTGTCTCCATGTCCAAATCCCTCTTAATCCACAGCCAGAGCTCCTGGATGCAGGAGTAACACTGACACATTTGCTCCCTGCAACTTGAGAAAAGTAATTTGATTCTTGTATTTCATCTCCCCCGTCTACCCAACAGAGCTAATAATAACCTCTTCATTGCTGCGCTGGGCTTAGTGCATTAGTAGCTGTCAAGCATCTATAGAAGTGAAAGGGGCTATTTAAGGGTACTTCTCTCTGGCACAGTACAGCACAGTGTAAAAATACATATTCAGGAGAGTGTAATTAGGCCTGTGCTCTACCCTGATAACGAGCTTATGAGAAACATGTGGAGTGTCAGCCAGAAGAGAGCTCCGCAGTAGCAGCACCCAAGCTTTCCAAACCGTGATGACTGAGTGAGTAACTCGAGGTCAACCACCTGCTCTGGAGCTCAGATACCACCTCCTTCCATCTCTTACATTTCTCTCTAACACCAGTCATTGTCCAATTTTGACCTGTTTGTGACCTCTTTCCCATGCATCCATCCATCCATTCCTGAACTAACTCTGGACCCACCAGACCTTGCAGTGCCCCCGTGTTTTCTCAGATGGCTTCTTTAACAGCCATGGTCAGTCTGTGATCTTAAGAGCACGACAAAAGAAAGCCAGAGGCACTGTTAGTGATCTGGGGAAAAGCAAGACAGCAGGACTTAAAACTTACATACAGAAATAACTCTGTTCCAGAACGGTAACTGTGGAACAAGAATTTCAATTTGGATTCTGCAGCCCCCCACCTCCCCGTGCTGCGCACTTGTCCCTCATGCCCGGGGGAGTCACTGCAGTCGTTGCTGCAGCCATAGCCCCCTCATTTCCAGCTGTCAGCTCTGCGTCTTCCCTTTAATTAAGGGAACTAGCCAAAGGAAAGTCATTATCATTTGACATCATAAAAATGCCATTTTCAAAGCTTTTAAAATCCATTCAAGTGCTGCAGGAACCCGGGTTACTCTACTGAACTGAAGCAAACAAGGCCGCAGCATAGGAATGAATTCATAGCAGAGACTTCAGTAGCTGGACAAATTGCTGGGAGGTTCACACACCTGATACCAACCCGGTGTACATTTTGTTTTACAGCTATATCTGTTCTGTTTGGATGTTTCTCTCTGTATTACTGAGGATCATAAAAACATTTGAATAGTTCCTGTTCTTGTAGAGCACTTTAAATGGTAAAAAAGCCTAACATAGCACATGCAGCAGCAGAATTTTATGAGTTCACTTGCATGTTGAATTTCCCTGATTATTGCAGCATTTTTCTGTATACAATTCTGACAGCAAAATGAAATACCAGCAGAAGAGTAAAAAAGAAGAAGTAGATAAAGTAGGGTACCTTAGGGAAAAGTTTAAATATAGGTCTTAATTTGGTGTTTTGAACCAGACAACGCAGTAGGAAGCTATTAGAAAGGCAGGGAGAAAAGATTTAGTTTATGTGTTGGTCTGCTTAATATTAATCCCATCCACTGTTTTCTGTTCGTGTTAATCAGCACATTGTAATTACTGTGTTGTCTCTGTGCTGGTGCTCCTGATGCCGTCCCTTACTGTGGCAGCACTGCATACCTCGCATCTTTTGTTTTTTTCTGGACAGGGTGGCTGCTGTGCAAAGGATGTGTCTTTTGCTGCAGACAGAGGATTTGGAAGGGTTTGATTTGAAATGAAACATTCAAGTTCAAATGCTGAAACCCATTATAGTGCAAACTAAAATAAATGAGGGTAAAATTCCCAACAAGTTTCCTTAAACAAATGTGTTCACGGTGATAACCAGACAAAAGTATGTCACTGCTGTCTTTTGGTCCTCAAAAACTGAGCTGTCACAGGAAGCCTTAGCACAAGGGCATGATATAGTACAAAAAGGGAGATGAAAGGATATACACCACAGTTAGCATTAATATTATGAAGTATTTATGGCATTAGATCACCTTTAATTGACACCATCTGCCAGGAAGGTGGGAGCAACAGATCATCCGGAGATTCAGAAATGAAAGCGCCTCACCACTGGATCTTCATCAGATCTGAGCATGGTAAATGTAGACCTCAACTGCTACACGTGGGTTTAAGAGAGGAATGAATCAGTCAGTTTTGAGAAATTTCATCATGTTTTCGTAGTCTGCTTTAAAACGCTGTTTTAAAGCGTTTTAAAGCAGGTACTGGTTTGTGCAGATGCAGCAAAGGATTTAATAGCCATGTGTGTGTCCCTTTCACATGACGTGCTAAGGGACTCAGACTATTTCATCCTACCCCTTCCAGTTAATCCAGACCTGAGGTATCTGCTTTAGATGGTACAAGGCACCTCAGTAAAGTGCTCTTCTCTTTAAGTGCACACCAAGAGCATTCCCATAAGTGCTCTATTCCCAAAGCAGTTAATTGCACACTGAAAGTATGAGTACTCCATGTGAAGTAAGCCCATGGCACAAGATAATTTGGTCTCCAAGTGGGGCATGCCTCTTGTACCCACATAATTGTGGGAACCTTCATTCATGAAAACAACTAAGTGAGAAAGAAAGCATCAGTTTTACAGCATAGGTTACAGGAGGGAAAGGTAGCATGGACAACTGCCAAGGTGTGATAAAGGATCATGAAATCATCCTGGGATGATGATGGTGAAATCATGCCAATTGCATTATGGATGTAAATTTTCTTCTTTTTGATTTCCTCTGTTTGTGCCATTTCCCATTTTTTTTGCTTTTCTGGCTCTGGAGTCCATTAGGCTGCAATCCTGCTGTTCCCCCCTACAGGGTTGAGTGGGGATGTTCTAATCAGCACTTCAGACAGATGTTCACAGGAAAATGCCAATGGATTTAAAAAAATTATACCAGTGACTGCAAAAGAGTCACTGTAAAGAGCTTGTAATCAGCTTGACAATTATCTGCAATATAATTAAAGAAGACAGTCTTAAAGTACTTGTTTTGATGAATATAAACAGAAAAGTGTCATCCACAATAATTTCTCTGATCTAAAATAAACCTTTGAATGCTCACAGTGCTTAACCCATACAATAGTCTCAATGCTTCCATCAACAACATAGTCCATACTCAGAAGTGATGTATAGGCAGTGGGCCTTCGTACGCCACGGGAGGCACAGGGGTTGTTATTACTGTTTGTGACATGGTAGTGCCCAGAAGATCGGCATTTGACTGTGCTGTCACAGTAAGAATATATGTTAAGAGGGTCTAAACAGCTCAGAAAGCTGCAGGTTAAAGGAAAAAACAAGGCACAGAGATGACTGACCTAGAGATTGCACAGCAAATTAACAGCAGCGTCAGGAAAAAAATTACTTTTTTTTTAGCACACAGGTCAGCTCAGCAGGCCGCACCACCATCCAGGAGGCCAGGAGTAACACAGCCTAATCATCTTCCATACTTATAATGACCAATGCTGAGCTGAGTATTGTTATGTGGCCTCCCAGAAGTACAAATTGCCCATTTTTACATGAAGTAATTAAAGGTTCCCTTCCTTTGCCTTAAGAATTCCCCTGTATGCAAAAGTAACTTGTCATTTCCCACAGACACTTGAAAGTGTTTCTTTCACACTCTGAAGCACTCATAAAGCAACACACAGCAAACCACATGAACCAAACCCACTCTTAAGCCATTGTCTCTAAGGAATGACCCACAGAGCTAAAGGGGGACAACACCCTTGCCAATGGCCTGGGTAAGGAAGCTGGGTACCTCTCTCCCAGACTGTGGGGCTTGCTGTAGAGTGAGGAGCAGATGCGTCGTAGGACATGCTCCACTGTGTGCCAAGACCTACCTCATCAGACTGGTCATCTGGCTTAATAGGACGATCACTGCTATGGGAGCCTGGTGATCTCCTGTGGCTGCAGGTGGTTTAACTCCCCAGGATGACCCCTTGGCTTCCTATACTCACAGTTTAGCTTTACAGGAGGTTTGTTTCTTTCTGTTCCTCTTCCTCCAGCCTTTAAAAGCATAACTGGAGTATTTCCAGCTCTTATATTTCCTTCTGCTTTCCTTTAAGATCACCTTCAGTAATCCTGTCTCCTCTGAGTTCCTTCACACTAAGAAACATAAAATCTGCTTATTTCTTCATGCAGGTATTTCCATTTCAACAGCCCTATAGTCTATTTTCATATCTTTGCTGCCTGCTACAAGGCAATCATCCCTATCTCCTGTATCTTTTCATTACACAAATAGATTTACTTCATTTCACCTGACTTGTCATAGTTGCACTGATTTTATAATGAAGGAGTTCTGGGTATTTGATTTATGACTTAATTTTCAAATAAATAATAAATGGGAGGAGATTCATTACATGATAATCTTACATGTTAAACATGATATGGATGTATAACATAGCAAGATAGAGATAATAATCAGCTTTGAAAATTAAGTTAGAAAAATAATGACTTTAAATTATTCCTACAATGAAACAGGAGAAAAGGTTGCCAAGATCATTTATGCAAGAAAATAGTTATTACAGGAAAGAGTCATTCAAGAAGAAAAGAAGGCAAGAACAAACATTAACAGATGTAATGGCAAACAATAAGAAGATTAGGGCATAAGCTACCAAAAAAATAATAAGGCAGACCAGTAGTAACAGCACTGAAGATGACTGACCTGTGAAATAAGGTATAAGACTGAGAATCAGAATGTCCTGGTTTGAATTCTTTTTCCACTTCTCTCTTACAACTTATTTCACCTTCATTTCTGCTTTCATTTTATGACTATTCTATTTCTTCAACTTACAAAAGACAATACTTCTTTAGGGCTTTGCACAGATTTTAACTCTACTTTTTTTTTCTTTCTTGTGATCTACTGGTTAGAAAGATCACCAGTCTTTTTTTGAAGCCTCATGTTCCTTGCTCTTTTCGACATGATTTGAGTTTGCTGTTTAAAATCTGTGTCTTTTAGTTTGAATTTTGCTGATATTCTAGCTATTGGACCTTTTTGTGCTCTGTCATATTAAAAAGCCTTATGATATTGCATAACATTTCCCTGAGTAGGTTAATTTGGATAATGGTCAAAATGGAAGAAAAAAAATACTCTAAAGCCATTTTTATTTCGTGTGTTTGGAGAAGGAGCATGGTTTAGCAGCTAGTGGAGAGAGACAGACACCTCTACAAGACAATTTATCCTTTTTATCCAAGTTTAAGATTGAACTCTTTGGAATTGATTGACTCTGAAAAGGGTTTAAAACACTGAATGGTGAGCACAAGGTGCAATGAATCCTGACTTTGCAGGAGGCAGGAGCTCACTTGTTCAAAGACATAATGGGAATGAATAATGCACAGATTTCAAATGTCTGAAAACAATATTAATTAAGGATTGAAAAGAGTTCCTGAGATAAAATTAAAAATATCTAGCTGCTAAATTTTTGAATTTAGATTGTTAAGTCTCTGATAGTTTTATAGTACAGAGTGGTAGGTTAGGAAACAGGTACAGATAATACAATTATACTATGAGGTAAATAACTATGACACATCTGAATTTATACATATGCAACATGATTGAATGCCATGACTTCTGTGAGACCTTCACGTTGCCACCAGTTTGGAAGTAATTTGAATCCAAGTGAACTATTTTGACAGATGGCACCAGATCCTGACAGATGGCAGCATAACTGAGCTAAATTCCAAATTTCAAAACCTAATCGCACATATGACAAGCTAATAGTTCAAGATACAAATGCACCCTGGAAGAATAAAGAAGCAGAGAGGGAGATAGCAACGGATTCTGCAATTTTGGGTAAATTAAAGCAGATGTTGTTTTTCTTTAAAAGGAGAAATTGTTATTGGTTTTCACCAGTGACATAGTGGGCTTCACTTGGGCCTTTTATCCAGCTGCCAGTTCTCATTCTGCCTTACTGTCACTTTGCAGAGAGTCCCTGCAGCCTTGTGCCCTGATACCGTCTGAGCGTTTGACAGATATGCTGATGATCATCAATGTGCATGCCATATGATATGTCACACCCCTGCATCTGTCTTTTTCTGAAGGGTGTTATGGTGCTGAGTGGGTGTAAACTGAGAATAGAGTTAGCTGGCTAGCTTATATCATTGTTGTAAGCCTCCCCTGGTAAAAAATATGCTAAGATATTTTGCTCTAGTGATTCCAAGATTTGCAAGCACTGTACGTGCCATTGGTATTCCCGCTTTTCTCCCTCTGTCTCTTAAAGATGACCACAAGTTTTGTAAAATTATATGCAGAGGAGAACTTATTACATATTGAGGGATTTTTCATTTGACAGTTTTTGTAAATTTTTCCTTGCAGTTTGAAATACCAGTAACATTTCTAATAGTATTTGTCAGGGACATTTAAAGAAAGAGTCCTAGCCATTTAAGTCCAATTGAACGTGCCTTTAAAAAAAATACTCCAAATAGCTTCATTATGGAAGTTTCTTGTTTGAATTCTCTCACTTTCAGATTTGTGATAAGTCCTAATAGAGATCCCTGGAAAACGAAACTTGCACTTTCAATCCTGGGAAAAAATACTTTCATAGTTCTAATTTCCTCATACTTTCCCATTATTCATCTGCTCTTCATCTACTAACTGCGACAGTCTCAGACGCCAGTGGGTCTGGAAAAGGGCTTTGAAGGGATGTGATGGAGTCATGGTGTCACCCCTTACCTGCCTGCTGTGTGACTGAACATCTGTGAGTAAGGGACCAGATAAAGATGTCTTCCCTGGTAAAACCAGGTAAAAGTGTCTTCTCCAAGCACAGAAATGCTAAAAAGAAAGATCATCCATTGGTGACACCAGAGGGGACAGCTGATATGGGCTAGTGTTGGGCATTTTGTCACATAGATCTATAAATGCTGGGTTATTCTACAACTGAAGAAGCTCTTCTGGCTAGAAGCACAGGTAAAGAATCAAAGGGACAACAAATGGCTGGAACTGGAGAAAGACAAGGGCTTGAAGCATGGGTCAAATGGACAGCAGAAGTAAGAGATGGACACAAGTTAGAACAAATAGGTAGACATTTTGTAAAGGAAGAAATTTAATGAAAAAAATAGAAAAAAAATCTCAGGAAGTGGCTTTAAAAAGCTTTATAGAAAAGTCTGTAGTGTTGACACAGTGGTATTGAGCAAGTGAAGCCCTGCTGATCCTGAGTACCCAGTGCCTCATTCTCTTTGCAACTTGGTGATCTTTCCTGTCCTCAGGAGTGTTTGAATTCTTGAGAAGTGTTAGCATTGACAGAATAATTGCAAATATGAGCTATGATAGTATTTTTAAGAGTATCACTTTCACAGGAGCCAGTTCAGTTTACTTTCTGTACATAAGACAAAAAGGACACTGCAACTTATCTAAGACACTGCTTTCAGCATCTTAGATACATGCTTTTTACCTATGTTAGATACTACTTCCTTACTCTCTTCATTACCAGTAAAGCCTGTTTTGTCCAGGTGCAGGACAGTTTTTTTAACTGACCATTCCTGAGTTGTTTCTAGTGTGGGGTATGCAGTGCTAGGCTGTGCCCCATCTCTTATCATCCCATGCCTGTGCTCCTCTAAGCTCCGTCCTGTGCTTTCACATCTCAAGGCCTCTGCTATTGTGCCAGGTCTGTATTTTTGTACACTACATCATTGTGTTAGAGTCATAAATATCTCATTCCACACAGAATAACTGCTATCTATGTAAAACTGCAGTTTTACCACAGGAAGATAACAAAAGTAAAACAAATTAGCCACAGACACCTAATCGATTAGAGAAATTGCTGTTACAGTTAAATCAAGTTGTACAAATTGCAGGCAGGTCAAGAAAGGTTCGGACAGAGCAAGCCTGGCAAGTCTCAGTCCTGAGGCCCCACAGACTTAATACAAGGCAACTGGGTTGTTATTGGCAATAGCCATACAGTATTACAGGGCTACACAATCACACTATATTCCAAGTGGACGTTACATGAAAATATAACTAGGCAACTCTGAATTTTCAAAGGAAAGCCTAATTTCTATTTCCTTTGACCAAAATTCAAGCTTGCTTATGGATGGATACCTAGTCTGGATAAAATAGGTGAAAATGCTAACCAGTCTTATAACAGGGATATGTTTTATGATGCAAACCTCTTCGTATGACAAATTGCTTCAGACAGTACACTGAGCTTCTTTACTGGAAAGATGAAAAGCTCTCCTAAACCTTTATTGCTGAGTTTTTGCAAGAATGATGTCTTGGTGGGGAATTAGTCATAAAAAAAAAGTCTGTTCTTAAAAAGGAAGGAGACAGATGTTTGTATTGAAGAACTGTTCGGCTATGAAATAGATTAATTTAGTCATACTGTTCCTCATATTGCTGAGATGTGGATGTTTTTGTGAACCTTATCGAGTCAGAAGGAAAATTTTTGTGATGGAAGTACCCAGATGAAACTGTGTTAGAGGTACAATAACTATGGAGAAAGATTTTGTGGTAGTCTGCCATATACTTCATATTTGAGGTATACAGAGCACATTATTCCTGTGCTCCTTGAAGCATCTGACAGTTCTTCAGCTAATTTTACTCTGCTGTATTTAGTTGTATAGACCTGTAGTTGATGGGGAACACTATTAATCTTGCCCTAGGCCTGATGTTCTTTTTTCCCCGTACTTAGTCCTACAGAGAACAGAGCTCCTTGAAGACAGCTCTTCATCAAATAAATAAAATCTAAAACGTTTTCTGGAGTGTTTATTTATTTATTTATTTTGGCCCCAATCTAGCCAGCTTTCATCCTTTTGATCTGTGAACCCATTTGAGTGGATCATTTTCTCACTCACTGATGCACTAAGTAATTTGGAGGCAAGTGATAGGCATAGCAAGCAATTAAGCCTAGGTTATCTTTATGTATATCACACTAAATATACATAACTGGACCTTGGAAAAGTACCATTTATTTTGTCCTTACTTCTTTAACTTCCTTTATACTGTTTCATTGTACTCATTTTATATTGAGAATGGGATTTTTCCTTCTCCATGCTGCTTCTATTTCCGGGCGTAGTTTTTCTCAAGAACATCTCCCATTGTCGCAAAGACAGGCAGGATGTGCAATATATCATTTGTTAATTAATACATGCTTTATCTGTCAAATATTTAGTAATAATAAATACATGAAGTCTGAGAAAATGCCACAGAGTTTGTACTGTTTTTCTAAGGGCTTACGTGTACCATAACTAGGTATTAGCTAACCTTCAGAAAAATGGGGTATATATTATATAAAATAGTTATATTTTAAAATATTAGCCAATTATAAAGGGTGGTTGAATTGCCTGAACTGAGGTAGCCACATGGGCTGAGTAAGGGCTGGGCTAATTTTACTGGAAGAAAGAATTTTGTCCAAAATACTGTTTTGTAAGCGAGTGGATGAAACAACACAGGCTGGGAGGGTGTCCAGCCTTCAGCATGGCCATTTGTGAGGTGAGCTGCAGATGGTGGATGGATGGATAGATGGATGGGTGTCTAATGTTCATTCATTGAAGGGAGCTGAATATTATTTTCTTTACACGTCCCAATTCTCTCAATCACCAAAGAAGGCAGGTTGTTTCCTTTGAACTATGGACTCTCACACTGTAGCTGAGCCCTAACACAAAAGAGTGAGGTATTTTTCAAATAATCTACTGGTTCATGTCACCAAAAAAGGGCCTGATCTGGCAAGGTGCTCAGCACTTACAACTTTCCACTGATTTCAACAGCTTGTCCCAGGAGACGGTCTATACCTTTCAGAAATCCACCTCTTGGCTCTTTGGCTACTTTGTGACTACATCCTGGATCACCCGAGTTAATGGCAGTTTTGTTAGGTAGAAGCTTGAGATTTCAATGCTATTGGGCTCTTCTCCCCAAGTAAATCACATTTTTCACTTCTAGCATTCTTAACGCAGATCTGTATTGCTCCTGCTTAGTGATGCACATCGGTTTCTCTGCTGAGATTCTAGGACAGACTATGTAATGGTTTTGTCTGAAGGAGCTGGTTTATGGCTGTGATAGTTACCATCACATTCTCTTGCCTCAATAAAAGTGTATGAGCATATTTGCATTGTTCATCTGTAGATCATAAATTTTAATGGAGTAAAATTTGACTATATCCCTCCTGCACGTACACTTAGAGAAATACTGTAACAGTTAAGAAGTTAATGGAAAAAAATCAAATGTTTACTTGTACTTTTTTATCCTTTTTCTACCAAAACTAGATATCTTTCAGACCACTTCCCCTCCCCTCCAGATGTCTAGTACACCAACACCGTTTTCAGAAGAAGTTATGCAACCTGTTAGAAATATTTCTATTCCTGCTTATTAGTGTGATAACACTGGAGTCATCCACCAATGCAAAGAAGCTAAAAGAAAGATACCTAAAGCTGTGATTCTCAAGTTTCTTGTTTTTCTTTCTGCTGATGCTACTGCTTTAGCAGCCCCAGATTTGCAGGCAGATAAAGTGATTTTCAAATAAAGGAAACTATCTATTCTCAGTCAACTGTACCTATTCCAACTGCATCTATTCATTCATACCACTCAAAACACATTAGGTATGCCTTAGAGTTCAAGGAATTTAGGGAAAAAGTGCTATGTGGTCTCTCAGGTTCACTTCACTCATTCTCTGCACCATCTCCCTGATGGAGATTCCCATGAGTTCTTAATGGAAATTCCCTGAAGCCAACAAACCAGACTGTCACACTAAGTAACAACCACCACCTCCCCTGAGTCATCATTGTGTCTGTTTGCTTCATCGTGATACTTCGTACAACAGAAAATACCAAAGATATTGTTCATTGTAATGAGAGATCTAAGTGCATTTGTACAAATGAAGGCTGTGTTGGTATAACTATATAGTTTCAGATAAAATAAAGAAGATAGGAAGAAGACAAACTGACAGTTAAAATTCTGAAAGTAGATAAAGGTGTATTCTATACTTTAAAAAGGGGGGAAAATGTATTTGCTAATGCTTAGTAAATGTGCAGTAATAACTGGAAACTGAATCATTTTTTTTCCAAGAAATAGAGCTATCAGAAACAACATCAGCATTCATGTTCTGCATATTGGCAGCTCTAAGTCCATTTCTTAGACATGCAACATTTATAGATCAAGGATTTATTGTTTTTTATGATCAGCCAGAGCTTCACTGGGGTTTGCATTCTCACCAGTTTTTCTTGAAATAGTAGGAGTAAAATAGTTTTTGGAAAATCTGATATTGGAAGGAATTGCTCTATGTCAGAAATCTGACATTCTATCTTTATTTATTTTATTTATAGACTTGTCCACTGAATAAATCCAATTATCTGTTTGCCTCTCAATCACTAACGGATTTAACCTCCAATTACCCTTGAAGGTTAGGTAAATACTAAATATCTCCAGTTTCAAAAAGGGAAACAAGATGGGGAGAGATTAGTAGCTTAAGTTTCCACAGTATTAAGCAGCTGCTTTTTAAAGATGAAGACAATAGAAACAACAGCTCTCAGCACTTCTGAAAATCAAGTGATAATGGACTTAATTAAGTCACTAAGTCAGTCAGTATCAGAGCTAAGAATATAGCTGAAGTTTTGTGACTGCTTGTGGGATTTTAAACATAAAACTTTCTTTTTTTAGTCAGCAATCAGAAATGAACACTGATTACAATAATCTTAATACATATGACTATCAGATTAAATTCAGTACAAGAATGTCTGCAGTTTTTTCCACAGGGCACTCAATGATTTAAGTCATTTGACTGGTTTATAGAGTACCAAAATGCAGAGAGCTGAAAACCAGTAAGACAAGTGCAGCTGTACTTTCTTGTCCTACCCTAGGGAACTAAGCGATCTTAGAAAAGTTCAGGGAAATTACATGCAGACACACATCTCAGATGTAAATACTCAATACTTTATCTCCTAGGAAACATTCATGTTTCAATACCTTAGTAAATATTGGATGACAGGATCATCCATTTCTTGATGTTATCGAAAGTAATTTTTTTCCATGTTCTGAAAATCAGAATATACATTTCCAGAGCTCTAGGTATTTTCAATGCTGGGACAAGCCAAGAGCCACAATTAATCTGCTCTCTTGGCCTCCAAAGTCAAGCTCCTAGTCCATTTTAATGGGAGCTTTGCCTGTGTAAGAATTGCCACTTTATTATTCTTAATTTTTTTACTACAGTAATGTTGAACAGCCCCAGATGAGTCCCCTCAACCCTGTGTTGCTGGGCAGTCCAAAAATACAGATAGATCTCAACTGCAGAGAACTATTTTAAAGGCAAGACTTAGCTCACCTATGCTGAACAACTAAACACAGTCTTCCAGCTGTGAACCTAAAGTTGGGGCAGATGAATCTGGAGCTAAGTCCTCAAATATGGTAGATGACTTGCAGGCACAGGGTTACTTGGAGTTGAAAATGTCCTTGGTAACCCCGAAGTCATTACCATCCCAGAGAAGCTGATTGTTATTGTGTTAAATTACAATCAAGAACTAGTACTAAGCCTTGTGCATTACTCCCTTGTGCATTGTACATGATTATATAAAATGTGTTCACCTAATGATGAATTTTTATGATATATGTATTTCTGAATGTGACAAAGAGCTTCATGCTGAGATCTGAGTGTTGGTATGACAAAAGAAAAAAAAAATGACCTGATTACAATGTAGTTAAGAACTGGCACAGTTCTTTACAGAATCTGTTCATCATCAGGACCTGAGGGAGGGAGGTTTTAACCCTTCCTAGTGTCCGTCAGTAGGACTAGGATTGGGCTCCAGATTAGGGAACCTAAATGCAGGTGTCTGTATGCATGCTATGTGGTTAGGATTCCCTTAGAGTCAAAGAAGAAATCTAATCCAGAGATAAATTCAGTTGCTTAAATATAAGCAAGTAATGTTACTTGAGATACTCCAAAGTATGTGAGAGATCTGCACACATATGAAGACATAGTACTTACTGCACACCTCTGTCCTTCTGGAGCAGGGGATACCAGGTAGGTTGCAGCATTTTCATCAACAACATTTGTGTGCAGGCAAAGAACTGAGTTGAGCAATAAATCTTCAGCTCCTCTGGTGGGAGTCTAGACACCTATCTCAGCATGTGGACTCCTACATATAAACATCTAAATGTAGTTTTTCAACAGAATTTTACCCTATGGCCTTAATTCAGCTCCTAAATTTCTACATCTGAGCTAGATGTGAAATGACTTATATTCTGAAACACCGATTTCTCCCCACTGTCTATAAAGGGAGTCTAATTTGACAACACAAACAAAGACATCTCCATTTATAAGCAGTCACATCTGATCAGAATATCAGCATAGATGATAGTAAAAGAACATACTGAAAGGGTAATGAGTTTCAAAATATGAACAGCTATTAACTTGGTGGCAAAAGGATTAAAACTACTATGACAATTATTTATTTATTCATGAAGGAATCCTTTCTGAGCAGAAGGATCTGAAGGATCTAAATCCGAATGGAACTGCAAGACCTGTTAGAAACACAAAGTTGTATGAGTCCTCAGATCATGTCATCATCTAAGAAGACTAAGAGAAGGACAGAGGTCATGCCCAATTATCAGATCCCCAGCTGTACATTATTGTTAAGAACAAATTGAGAGTGGGGAGCATGCATGTACAAGCACATGTGTTGATATAAATAAGATGCAACTGTAAGCTGGATTTTAAATTTCTTTCCTTGTGTCTCTTTATAAAACATTTGTATTATCTCTATTTTACCTGTGCCATCCAGAATTTACTCCTATTACTTCAAGAGAGCAACAATTTGTGACTATTGTTCCCTGTTGATAGAGAAAATCAGGTTTAAGATGGAACTTTAATTGCGAGTGGAACAGCTTTGTGATAGGCAGTGTCACATGAAGATATCCAGAGAAGGTACCCTGGATGTACGTGTGCTTTAGGTGATGATGCTGTCTTCTTTCATTGTATTCCCTTCTAGAAGTCCTCCATCATCAACGGACAACAACAGCAAACAGCTCCCTGATCCATACAGCCAGATAATTATTACACTGATTTGTTTTAGTTCCCCAGAATAACTGTAGTTTCTTTTGATGCTTTAAATAGGGTAACAATAATTAATATAATCTACTGTCTTTTTAACCGCAAATGAATAAACTGAGATGTATTCAGGAATATTTAAATGAAAACAGCAGACTGTACCCCGAATGACAATGTAAAATAGAACAAACTATGAACCCCCCTTCTGAAAATGTGTTTCCATTCTCTGAAAGGCAGGCTTTTTAAGTGTAAGGTTGGTTTTGGAAGTATATGGCTTTACAATAGCTTTTTACTGTTATCAGGCTTGATTATTTTACTATGCTTTCCAGCATTGGCAATGAAAGCTAAACACTATTTTTTATTCCAACTTTTCTAGCAAATTAGTTTTGGTGCCTCTTACCCCAATTTTCTGTCTGTCTGTGGAGGATTGGATTTGAAGAACTTCCATAAAAATATGGTACTTTAAAAAGAAAAATAGAAAGGAAAGTCATTGCTATCTCAGTCTTTTTCTCACAGGAGTGGACCTAGCATTTGGGAATTCCAGACTCCTGGTTCAAATGTGTCGACTGGAAGGCACAGGCACTTACTCACACACATTTGTACATGATCCGTAACTGTGTGACTGCATCTTGCTTTTATGGGTGAACAAATAAGTACATCTGTTTAGTGAAAACTTAACTGACCCTTTGGTTTGTGAAAGAGGGGGTAAAAATTGTGCTGTCACCACTAAATATTCTTTTTCTCTGTTTGTTCCTACCATAATCTACACCCCACAAAAATAAAGAAACTGCAATCTGTTTCAAAAGAAAATTGAACACTTTTTTCCTACATCTCTTAGCACCAACTTTCATGTTATATTCCAATCTGCCAGACTCACCAGCAGCAGCAATCCTACTGTAATCCAGCACACACCGAAACAAATGTTATACTTGCCAAGCCATCTTTGCAGCCATTGGAGTTAGTACTACAATACAGCCAGCAAAACACATCGTTCATACACTTTTACCCCAGAATTTGATATACATCATGCAGTGCACAAAATGTCCTCCTGGAAATTGTGTGGGTGACAATTAACAACCACTATACATCAGAAAAAACTCACACAGAGAACTGGTAAAGGATAGAAACATGCAGTTATGAATGGAAAAGCATTTTCCACAAAATAACCACTTCCTTTCCTAATGCAACAGAAGCCTAAAAAATAACTTCTAAAGACAAGCCTAGAAAAGGAATTCATAACCACTGGATTAGAAGAATTATGGTCTCAACAGAAACACCAGTAATGGAGTTCATTACAGTCTTTTTTCTGCCCCCTTTCTGTTTTACAATCACTAATGATGTTTTTTTCTCACTGTTCCTGTTCTCTCTTCCCCTGCCAATACCCCAGAGCTACTAAACATCCTCTTCTGTGTAACTGATTTACATAATGAGGCCGGACTAACAGCAATTGTGTTCTGTCTATCTCAGATTTTGTTGCTTCTTATCACACTGGATGAAGGCCATCCACTTTTCCCCGCTAACTCACCTGGGGTTCAAAAAAGACTAACCTTCTCCTGAAAACCTTGTTTCTGCAGGGAATACAACCTTCAGGAGACAGCTTGTTTCCAAGGAACTAATGAAACTTATCTATAGGTGAAGAATGGAAATCATGTCCTACAGACCCCATCTGTCCCTGGCGAGAGAAGAACAGGCTACAGAGTTAAGTGTAATTGTTTGAGTTATTCTAAAGGTGCAGTTGACTGCTTTGGTCTGGAGGTCTCCTAGGCTGATCTTTCCAGAGGAGTGTTGTAGTCACAGTTAGAGTTTGAATGGGATTAGCAAGCAGCAGTGCTAAAGTTGTCTGGCCATCTAGGCCTGTGTGGTTAGCTGAGGTTAGCAAGGAATGGCAAGCAGCTGCTATTTCATTACATTGGGACTCAGAGCCCTTGAGTTCAAGTCTCTATTCTGCCATGCCTCTGTGACATGTTTAGGATGGTATTCAACAAACCATTTAGCACTGAGGATCCCAAGTGATCTTCCCACTTTCACTGACATTTCACTTATCTAATGAAGCAGTCTTTCAAAAGCAAGTGATCCCTGACTGCCAGTATAATGGTACTGAGTAGTTTATGTCTACATTTTTCAAGACTTGGCTCTGTAGAGCAGATTGGCCATGACTGTACTGCGTAGGGACTGTCTGGCATCTCTTCGGAGCCTTTAAGTCTTAAAAGCCTTTTATTTGCTTGTTTATTTGTTTGTTTGAATTGAAAGTACCTAATTTGCTGTGGTAAAGTATTTTCATAACCCATCAGGCAAAAGTGTTGCATGGGCTGAGGTCACACACCGTCAGAGAATGTGAAGATGTTGGAAGGAGCAAAGCCTGCTGGGACTCTTGGGACTGAGGACTGCATGGGAATGTAGGAGTTAAATCTGGTCTGACCTCATCCATTTTACCTAGAATAAATTTCTTCAATGAGAAATCACTTGAGCAAACTTTTCTGGACTTCACATTGGTCCAGGGCATTCAGCTGAGAACATTCAATCCAAACAGGAGCTTAGGAGTGAATAAATACGCGTGCTGTGTGGAGGTTCAACGGAGAGGTCCAGACATCTAAACAGAAAGCAAAAGGTGAAAAGTAATCTCCTTCCACAAATTCAGGTGCTCAAAATTAAGCAAAGTGATCTATCCCTTTCCCATCGATTATCTGAAGAGCACAGACATATACTAAAGGAGGTTTCATGTGTATGAGCTGTGCACAATGATACGACTAAATCACAGAGTTCAATATACTAGTAAATTAAATTTTCTTGGGAATATTTCCTGGCTTTGAGGCCAATTGGCAGTTCATTGAAACTGTTTGTATCCATCCTGTTCAACTCTCATGCTCTCCAAAACAGGCATCCAAACCCACTACTGGGAATAGCAAAGCACCTATAGAATCTCACAGAAATGTCACTGAAATGGGTAAGTTCAGCAGAGAGATTCAAAAAGGTTTTTCTGCCTGAACTGAGCCTGCACCTGTCAATAGCCACAGTCTGATTGGATGTATTGATCCCCCATGGATCCAGCCTGCAGACTTGACCAGATCACTCTGTGGATCTGCTGTGATCCCTCTATTGAGTTTCCTTTCTGTGGGGGTCAGGGTGTGTAGGAGGTCACAGCAGATGCCTGAGTCTGTCTGACCTGAAGTCAGGATGTAGTTCATTGTGAATCTAGGTCCAGAAGTACAGAAATATTTCTATTCACATAGTTTATGTATAAAAAAGGATGTAAAGCTTCAGCAGTAAAATTCCTGTAATCTGGCAAAAATTAGGAGCACTAAAAACGACAGAGTTCAAGCATGTCACCATTCTTTAGTTGTCCATCTGTGCAATGACATTAAGAGTACTTTTCCATTTTTGTGTATATATGGAGGTCCTGTAGAGATACAACTACTTTAGCACTATGGTTTCCTTCTAGGAAGCAAAAAGTCGGACTCTTCAAAATTCAGTATTGGGTATTACCAATAAAGTCCCAATAATTCAGTTTCATTTTCTGGCTAATGTTGAGATGGGAAAAACAGCATTAAAAATTCAGAATATTCTGACTGCCACCGTGCCAAATCTGACAGCATTAAATTCCAGATGCTTCCAAACTCTCTAATGGTACAGCCTTTAAACCTTTGATCATTGCTTTGATTCAGAGGACATTAGGTGGCTGCTTTTCCATGCAAATACTCTGTACCCATAAGCTTCCAAAATGGAAAAAATCTGTGTGGGAGGAAGAAATTTTCAGAAAAAAGAAGTTCCTAGGGCTCTTGTTGCTTGGTAACCACTGCCTTTGCCTCTCTGTGTTAAGAAAAATAGCATCCTTTGGAGTTCAACTCTCAAGCCTGGCTTGAAGAAAAAACAAGGGGGAAATAAGAGAAATGCACGTTGTAGGCCAGGTTTCACACCAAATGTGAGACTGCAAGGGGCTAGGAGTAATTGCAGAGCCACTGTTCTCCCATGCCATCCAGCCAAAGGAAACAGGGAAGGCAGGTGACAACGAATGAGGATTCATGACCCTTCTGGTTTGTCTCTTTACAGTCCTTAAAATGATGCAAAGGCATAGAAGATGTCTTGTGGTGAGAGACTAAAAGAGCTCAGCCCATTTCTTGCATCAAAAAGAAGATGAAAGAGTGACTGCAGTATAGCAGATAAGTAAATGAATGGGGGAAAATGCCTCGTATAAACAAACTTTTCTGTCTAGGAGAGAAATGTTAAATGAGAGCCAGTTCCAATGTCAGATGAAGGCAGACATATTTACGTTCAAATTAAGGTGCACGTTTTTAACAATGACAGCAATTAAGCACCAAAGCAAACTGTCCAGGGAGTCTTGTACTCCTTATCATTTGAAGTCTTCAGGTTGAGACGGATGCTGTTTGGAAAACACACCTTAGCCAATTAGATTAAATACAAGGGAAACAAGCTGAAAGGAAATGTTATGTGATACACAAGGGATCAATTGATACACAAGGGGTCAATGTAACTTGAGACTGAGAAAAATAGTCGGAATTTTTCCCTCAGTTAAAGTGTGCACAGAGTGGCTTTCCTCTGTAGCACTTAGTACAGCCTGACACAATGACTTCATGTCTGAAACATGAGAAATGACACACTATGAGTTTATCGGCTTACGTCACATAGGAGAATTTTAAACTTACATAGATAATAAAGTGACTGTTGGCACAGCCCTACTAAGTTTCTAGGATAATTTCAGTTCCATTACAAAATGCTGTATAGCTCTGTAAGCTTTATCCCCATTCAGTTTTACCTTCAACAACTCATAGTTCTTGTGTGTGAGTTTGTTTAACTTTCAGCCCTGTGAAAACAGCTGTTACAACCATTTGTACTTGAACATCCAAAGGTATGAGGTACAATACAGACAGAAGAGGAAGCTTAGTCTAAAATTACTTTCTCAGCTTTCTCCACTGAATGTTGTTTCCCAATTTAGGAGTGTAATTTTCCTTGGTTTTCATGGTTAGTGAGAGAGAGAAGTTCTGCTCTTAAAATGGGTTCCAAGCTGTGGTGCCTTGCTGCTCTGTAAGAGCATTTGTAAGCTCTTATAGAGAAGCACTTGAGCTTGACTAGGGCACAGAACGTCGGAGAATTCTTCCTAATTCAAAGCAAGAAAAATTTCCTTATCCATTAGAAACTCGAAGCTTCAGAAGATGTTCAGTTTATTGGCTTTTGTGGCCAGTGGCCATTGTTTCATTTTCAACACAATTAGCAGAAGCTGCATCTCATATTAAAAGACATTTGGATTGAGATAGAGCAAATGCTGCACACGCAAGCGAGGCAGAACAAGGAATTCATTCACTACTTCCCATTGTCAGGCAGATGTTTAGTGATTTCCAGGAAAGCAGGGCTTCATCACACATAACTGTTACTTGGGAAGACAAATGCCATAACTCTGAACGTCCCCCCTTCCTTCTTCCCCACAGCTTTTATTACTGAGTATGATATCATATGGTATGGGATATCCTTTTGGTCAATAGGGGTGAGCTGTCCCATCTGTGTACCATCCCAACCTCTTGTGCACCCCCAGCCTACTTACTGGTGGGGTAGCGTGAGGAGCAGAAAGTGTTCGGAATTAACGAAAATGTCCCTGTGTTGTCAACACTGTTTTCATCACAAATCCAAAACGTGTCACTATACAAGCTATGAAGAAAATTAACTCTATTTCAGTCAAAATCAGTACACATATATAGACTTCTCAGGATGAACACATAAATGGTAGCTTTATTTTTAAAAATGTCATGTAAGACTATTAACTCACACTGGTGAGGTATATTTGACAAAGTTAGATAAAAAGGAAGACTTCATTTAATAAATTTCTAGCTTAAAAAGGAAGAAAAAAAAGTTGATTCTACTGATGCATGATGACCTGGGATCAGCATATTTGACAGATGTGTTAGGAACTTTAAATCAGCAGTCTGCCTAATACTCACATTGTAATTATTTCTGTCCATTCCCTCCATCACAGGAGTGAGGGTCAGTCAGCCTGGAAATCAGTTCTAAGTCACAAATAATCCTCCTGAACTCAAACATGAAACATTGTTGTCAATTTAGACAGCTAAATTAGGCAGTACAAATCTAGTGTTATGTCTTATTTAGAGAAAATGTGAAACTGTACTTGGAAAACACACCAACTGTAGACTTCTAAAAATTTACAACAATAAAAACATCCTGTTTATAATAGATTGTTTCTTAGTTTCAAGGTTATTGCTCAAGTAGGTTTTCATTGTGTTAGTTAAATCACGTACCTTTCATTTGTCTCGTTGCAAATCTGAATTAGATTTAGCAGGAATTGCAGTTCAGAGAAAGATACTTACCAAAATTTAGCAAAGTATCAAAACAGTTGACAAACACTGCATATTAAAATGCCTTGTACGTTTGCTTTTATCAATAAAGTGTCAGGTCATGAAAGTGTTTCAGATCATGTATGTGTTCTAGCTGGTTGCATCCAACTGAGGCATCTGGCCAAAGTCAATGATGTGCAGATGAGAAGGTAACAGCAGCAACTGGTAGAAATGAAGGCAGCCCATCTGTCTGCTGAAGACTGTTTTGCATCTCCAGGTATGACCAAAGAATACGTTAGTCCTTCTACAATTGAGATGAATCAGTGTAGGGATTGAAATCATTACGAAGGAGTAACCTAAGATGACATCCATCCCAAATATGTCCTCAAGCCTGAAGCAATGACAACAGAGAAACAGGACTTATGTTCTAATTGGAAGAGGAGTAGAATGAGTATTGCCCTGGTCATAGGAGCATCCTAAACACTTTACTATAATGTACTCACTTTCTTACTTGCCTTGTAACTCAGTAATATTTAATTACATCATATAAAGCAGAACACTTTGATATGATAGCAAAAGAGAGCTTTCCCCTAGTTTACGGTGAACCTGGTGATTAGACTAATTACCTCAGGTGAGAAAAGAAGTAGACCTCTAGCTTTTGAGATGACTGTCCTAATCACAGGTTGTTTTGGAAAAGGTGAACACCTCTTTTTCATCTGGTGTGGGTTTGGTTGGTTGATACTCCCCGAGACAGTCTGTAGAATCCGACATGGCAGGGAGGTGGGGGAGATGGTCACTGTCTTGTTTGTGACCCTTGGTAGAGTTGGATCTCTGGTACCCTCAGATCTTGGCAATCCTGGGCTGGTGTAGATCTGCAGGGAACTTTATTCTTGGTCCATTGGTGCTGCAGCATGACCTAGCAACTGAGTGACTGGGATCTGAGAAAATCAGTTTTGGACTTTGTTACACACAAAGACTCTTAGTTAGGACACGGGCATTTGACTCCCCAATGGATTTAGCTCTGGGTGAATTTTTCATGATAATAATGCTTGCAATAGTCCTGAACTGCTTTCATTTTTCCTACTATATTATTTGAGTAGTGAGGGGGAAAGTCAGATGATTGTGAATTATGATAATGATAACACCGCCAGGCATTTCTGATTCTGAATTATTTTCAGAACATGAGAAAAAAGGACAATAAGTGAATTTAGAAATGAAATGTAGTATTTGGAAAGGAGATGTGGTTTAGAAGATGTGTTAAGGCTATAAAATGATTATCATTAATAGTCCTTTTGATCTTCAGGAACAAAGCGAAATCAAAAGGGAAGTTAAAGGACCAAATATCACTGCAAACTTCTATGAGATTTACACATAGTCTTTAGTGTGACCTGTGGATGTAAAAAATGTTACCATATCCATTTTTCTAACCAGTCTCAGTTCCCAGTTCAGCAAGACATGTAAAATCACCTACACATTTAGCAGTCTAGTTCAGAAGGTTCATCTGGGGGTCCTGTGGCTCAATCCCTGCTCGAAGCAAGGCCAGCTAGATCAGATTGCCTAGGGTTTTGCCTGGTAAAGCTTTAAATGTCTCCAAAAATGGAAATCCAACAACCTCTCTGGGCATCCTGTTCCAATATTTGACCACCTGCATGGTAAAACAACCAACCAAACACCACCACCCCCCAATTTGCCATGTTCCCATTTGTGTCTGTTGTCTCATAGACTTTCCTGTGCATCTCTGTGAAAGGTTTTGTTCCATTTTCTCCATGTCTTCCTGCCAGGTAATTGAAATTGCACTAGGGGAGATTTAGATTGGACATTAGGAAAGATTTCTTCCCTGAAAGGGTTGTCAAGCACTAGAACAGTTTGCCCAGGGAAATGGTTGAGTCACCATCCCTGGAGGTATTTAAAAGGCATGTAGACGTGGTGCTTAGGGACAGGGCTTAGTGGATGAACTTAGTGGATGGATTTAGTTTACGGACTTGGTAGCGTTAGGTTAATGGTTAATGGACTCGACAATCTTAAAGGTCTTTTCCAACGTAAACTGTTCTATGATTATACTATTCTATGAAATGCATGTCCTGAATCTGAAACATTTTTCAGAGCAGTAGTTACATGAGAGTTTGTCAACACACTTGGTTAACTTCACTGGGATTTGATGCGTGTGTAATGTTTAGTCAAATCACCCCTTTACCTGATTAGTATTGGTGAAGCTGTCAGTGGTGAGGAACAGAGGCAGCATCTTTCCAACAGAAGAAACAGAACAGAGAAATTCAGCTTGTACTCTCTGCCTTCTCTACCTCAAACTCCTTGTCATTGGAGGCAGGGAAGGGCATTCCCCACCTTGGTCCTTTCCTACTGTAGATAAAGGTCTGGCTACAAGTTGTCTTCTTAGCTGACAGGGAAGAAGAGTTGTGCTGCCAAAGAGGTTGAACTATTTGGAAGAAGACAAGGAGCACGATGAATATAGCACAAGCCAGTCTCAGAAGTGGGGTAGTGGCTCAGGAATACACGTGATTGCTCAGATGTGGCCTGAGACATTCAGACCCAGCACAGCTTCGGTAAGTTCACTGATAGAAAGCAAATCTGTTGGGAAGAGGCTGACATTATCAATCTTTGAGTGAAGAAGACCAAGAGAAACCTGTATCAAGCTTTGGGACCGCGAGGGATGTAGACTGACTCTTATGGGGCTCCTTGTATGGGCTCTGGTATTCTTAGTAAGTGGTAACAACATTAATGTATAGTGACATGCAGCATTTTTTTTCTGAATGATCTGGTAACTTCACAAAATTTGTGGAAGGGAGCATAGTAGATTGGATTGGGTGGAAAACCAAGGGCTCTTCACCTGCCACTACAGAGGGAATGTAAAGATGGTTTAATGGACTGTGGTGCCTTAAGCACATGCCTTGTGTATGAAACACAGCCAGAATCTGCAAGTGTTCAATAGCTGCAGAATGCAGCCTCTATAGTCGCGTTGCCATTTGGCCTTAGTCTACGACTAAAATTGCTTCAGCTTTATTTACATTTTAACAAATCCATTCATGGGACTTAACTGCTTTTTATGAACTTAGAAAGTAATCTCAGAAGTTCACAAATCCAGAAGATTTGCCCACCTCTAGTATGGCTTTAAATAATTGGAACAAATTAGATTGGCTTTGTTTTGCAGAAGAAGAAACTATGCTGGCTGTTCTTAGGACTGTTTTTCAAGTATTTCCTTTTGATCTAAATGTTCTCCAATTGATGTCAATTAACGTCAAAATGACTGCTTTCTATTTTCCCACCATTTTTTAAAGCCTTTCAGAATAATGGTCAGTGGACTGTAATATCTTGCCTGCCCATATCTGCCCAGTCTTACACACTTTTTGGGTGCAGGCAGAATTGAAAGTTTAAAGATGTTTATCTAGCTCCTGAGGCAATAGAAAAGAAAATTAATTTCCAATATTTTTTCAATGACTGTCAGAGAGCCTTTATAAGATAAAAGCAAAGTTCCTTTTTCTTGGGAAATCAAACAATAGCTTGAAACTCCAAGATCAATGAAATTATGCCTTGGCAAACCCCTTTTTCTATGTTACAACAGCACACAGCAGTAGACATACACAAAAAAGATCCAAAAAGATGTTTTTAGACAACATCTTGAAGGCATATAGCATAGAAATACTTATCTGATTTTTAGTGGTAGTCTGTACCTTTAACAAAGAAGAAACATTTTCCTCTTCATTTGCCTGTCTTTGCTAATAAACCAAAGTGATGAATCTGGCTAGAGCTGAGTGTGGAATGGGGAATGACTTTTTGTCAGAGGCCACAGACAATCAACTTTTGCTGTGCCCCTTTTATTATTATTTTGATAATTGCTTCTTGTTCCCAGAAAAGGAGTATCTTTGAACTGGAACTAGAAATTCTTAGATGCTGCAGAGGAGGAATTTTTTTTAACTTAATTTCCTGTTGCAGGAAGTTTTGGGTTTATTCCTGACTGAAGAAAAAATTATTATGTATCTAACAATATAAGGAGAGGAAACCAAACCTTACATTTTGTACACTCAGAAATATGCCTTTGGTATAGATGGTTGAAACCAGTCCTAGCATCATGCTATTAAAAAGGCTGATGAAAAACCGAAAAGCAGACCTACTTTCTCACACAACTTGCCACTCATTTGTAGAACTCATTATCATATGATATTGCTGAAGCTAAAAGCCAGGGGAGAGAGTAAGGTAGTTTTAAAAAAAAACTCATTCTTTTTCAGGATTATAAGGTTATTCAGAATTATAGTAATGGACATTAACAAGATAATCATGCAGAGGAAGTTTAAAAGAAGTTTGGGGAAGTGCAGGCTTACTCGCTGCAGGGTTTACGCAGGGAAGAGGCAAAGTGGGAAGAAGCATGGGATGCTAACAGAGGCACAGCTCCCTCTTTAACTTCTCAGGGTCTCTGATACGTGTTCTCCACTGCTGGTTGTCTGTAGGGTTTCTTGCCACAGCTGGTCACAGCCTCTGTCAAGCACAGGATGTCGGACTAGGAGCGTAACTGCTCTCATGATAATTCTTGAATTCCTGTGGTATGTACTGGAAGATGTAAAAGAACTGATGTGCAAAACTCATGCCAACTTCCCGCTGAGGGGGCAGGTGTTTACTGGAATTCTTTATTGCCAACCTGAAAACAATCATGTCAAGGAAAAAAGCTCCTTCCATTGCCTTCTCAAGCTCTAAAAAATGGCATCTTAAACCAGGTGCAGGTTTGGCTTCCAAAACAGAAAGCACTGGGAGTAGCACATTAGGATCCATGGACAGAAAAGGGAAAGAACATTTGCCCTGTTAATTCTGTAGCCAGTTTTTTCTGTGATAGCTATATAAAGCTTTTCAGAATGAGAAAGACTTCAGTCAGACATGAATACTTTGAGAGGAAAATTAATTACAAGTATCTCCTTGCCTATTATAAATAACCTGGACCTAGTTTCCTAAAATGATACCTCAAAAGTTCTCTTCCTGTTCTGATACAGCTTAAACTACAATAATTTTCAGGGTTGTAAGAAGTCGATGAATCGAATACAGTGATTTCCTGAACTCTCAATTCTAATTAAAATTCTGCAGGCTGACAACATAAAATATGAGTCTAAATAATAATCCAAGGTCATTTTTGTGCTGCATAAAGTAACTTATTTGAAGTGTGGTGCTGGTTAGGAATATCTAACAGAGAACACTACTCCTTCCCTGTGTTTATGGTTGTGTGACTTATTACCTTGAAGGACAGCTTTCTACCTTTGTCAAACAGATCTTGTCAAAGGAGAGAAAAGACATTTTGAAGTCTGAGCAGGAACCTGAACAACACAGAAAATTCCTCATCATGGGGAATTCATAAAAAATGAATCTGTTCCTTATTTATGAATATTGTGAAGTATTTGTAATATTAATAAAATATATTGCTTACTGTAAGGCAGATGTTTAATGAGCACATCGCCTTGAACTCTCCAAGTAGAGGCACAAAAAAAGGGATGTACAGAAATGTCTGTTCTGACAATTCCCATTTTCTGCCTGTTCCCTTCTAGGGACTGGCATGCAGTATTGTCAGTGGTTTGACTCTAATGAGATGTAATGTGGCTGCACATGTGAAACTCCAGTGGGTTCTTTATAAATAAGAGGTATGTTAGAACAACAGCAGAACTCTTGTAATGAATGGGTGAACATTGAAAAATGATGGCCGTGTCTGCTGAAGAGATGTAAAGTCTTTTTTTTTTTTGGACAAAATGCTACATCATGCACAATGCATTTATTCCTGAATCAGTATCAGTCCTGGCAGGTTGTTCCAAAATATAAATCCAACATGATGAAACATGTACAGCTTTTTGTGTCACAACAGCATAGTTATAATGAAGCTTCCTTGAGTGTAAGTTGGTTTTCTATTCCTCAGAGGCTCTGAAAACAGTGCACTTCAAATTAAGATTCCTAAGCCTATTCTCATTGCATTCATCATGTTTGTGGACAGACAAATTTCAGAATATCTGCCTTGGGGAGTTACAGTTTTATCCTCATTTAACAACTTTTCTGAGACTAAATTGCTGGGGCTTTTTTAAATCTTCAGTTTGAAATTTGTGATTATTTCAGCATTACTGTTTCTTATCTGTGCTGGTATTTTCTCTCAAGATCGTAATCAAGGCAACAGGAGAAGCTATGCTAGGAAAAAAAAAGGAGTATTCTTCACTTAGGTTGTCAATAATAACTCCTTGTAAATTGATGGGGAAGACAAGGCAGGTTGAAGTTTCCAAATGCAGTAACAGTTCGAGTAGGCTCCGGGCTTGTTTATTATAAAGAGACTTTATGTTTCACTGTTTCTTGATCAGGGCAACCTTGACAGGTCCTGTTACCTTTTTTTTTTTTTGGAATCTAATGTGTTTTTCAGCTCACAAGGGGGATAATTATCAGGCATTTTTACTTCTGCATTTCTTCAGTTTTCCTGCCATATGCTCCCTTGGTTCAAGAAGTTTGCTGGATGTTAAGATAAAGATATTTGTCTTGTGTCAAGAATGATCTGGCTTGGTGATCTTATTTAAAGAAACGAGCTTCACTCTCCTGTAGCAGAGAATACAAGTGTGTTTGATGCTGTCATGCTTTTCCCTACCTCGCTCAGCCCCTTGCTCTTTGTCCCAGCTTTGTCAGAAGGTGCCTGACTTGGTATGTGAAAAAATGTCCTTGTGGGTCACTGTGGCCATTATTGGTCATTTCCTCTGGGTTTTGGATGCTTACTTCCCTGAATCTATTGCAAGTCTCAAACTTTGCATCTCTCTCTTGTGCAGGCACTGTTTGCACCAAGTCAGAAGCAAAGATATTAGGCTCTGTGGGTTGTGGAAAACAGCGTTTTTCATCTCTGGTGTTTGGTAGTATGAGCGAGCCAGTGCTTTTCTATCGGTGTTTCACAGCTCTCTGCAGTCCTGGGAAGATGTTATGCCCAGAGCTACCTGTGCTTTCCCACCAGCTCTGCCTGCAGATTTACACCTGTGGGTGCTTGTCCAGGTGACATTTCAGACAGCACCAAGTTTGAGATCCAACTCCTCTTTCTACGAGAGGTGAAGCCGACAAACTCCTTTGCTATCCCAGTTTTCCCTTCTAGGTTGGCAGTCAATGTGTTTCATTTTGCACTTAAAAAGCACCGTTCATTTTTTTCTGATAATGCTGCTATTCAGAGTGCTACAAGCAAAAGATCAAGAAAATACAGAGCCACGTTGCAAAACACATCTTCTGGCAACAGGAAGATTTGCAGCTCCATTTCTGACTCTGTCAATGTCTTCCCATGGGAAATATCGTAGGAGGCTTGCAGTGCTGAGAGATTTCCATGCCAGCTGCTGACCTGGTGAGGAGGAAATGTGGATGATGTGCCACCTCCATGTCTTGTGAGTTCCTCCTGCCAAGTCAGTCCCCTGCCTTTGTGCAGCAGGAAACAGGCACCAGGAATTCAGTCCCTAGGGTAACGTCTGCAAGAGTGCAAACAGGCAAAAAGACAGAAAGCCTTATCTATTTTCATTTGTTCCATTACCTGGGAGGTAGAAGGTCACTGTGAATGAATTACTTGAAGGACAGATTTCCTCAAACATCAATAATTTTTGTGTTTGCACACACACTTGGAAGACATTTATGCTTAGCTCTTAGCACATGGTGTATTTCTTAAATTCCTGGAGCATTTGCATACCCTTTATAAATAGTCTGAACAGGAAAACCAGACTGAAAGATTTTAGGTAAATTATTCAGATGATGATGATTAAAAATAATTGGAGCTCCATTAATATGGTTCTGTAAAAATAACAAATGGAAAAGTACTGGGATGAAATATGAAAACAGAGATTTGAAAAGTTCAAATAAGCTAATTACATTTCATTCATTTTGTATTGCGAAACTCGATCATGTTTTAATACTCTATTTTGTTAAGCAAAAAAGCTGATTGTCATTTTGCCATATCTACCTTTACCACTATTTATTAATCCAGAAATTCCTAGATTTAATTACTTACAGATTTTACATTTAATTTTTACATAGTTTAAGCTGCAAAATATTTATGTTTAAATGTTTTACCTTGCATAATGACAAGAAATACCATCAAATGGGTGAAATCCATCTTTTATGTAGCTCCAAATAAGTAAAAAAAAGTTTTTCTGAGACAAGACAAATATTAAAAATATAACCATTATTTTTTTCATAAAAATTATTATCACAGTAAAAAATGATGATGATGCATTGTGTGCATGGTTAGGTGATTTTCTATTGCTGTTTTCCAGCAGAAACAAAATAGAGGGAATTTTTTATCCATCTCCATCAAAGGCCTTGGTTTTCTCTCTTCAAGGACATTTCATTCTGACTTGCCGCCTGGCTCAGAGGGGACCAGGTAACGGATACCATGCTACTACTTTAAGCAGTAAGCAATTACACTTTTGAGCAACTCAGAGAATAACTATTTTTTTTATGATAGTCCTTCTGGATGGTCCAGAAACCTGGCCCTTATAACATATCTCTTTTTGCTTGGCATGTTGTGGTAGAACTGATTTGACCATTGGCTCACAGGACTCAGAGTGACCACCCGTGACTGCACACTGTGTAAGGATGCCTCTGATGTTGCTAATGCTGTGGAAGAGCATGGGAATATTATTTGTCACTATTTCTCCTTCCTCCTACAGCTTCCTCACTTCCTCGCTGTTACTCTGAGACTGATTCTTCTCTCTTCCATTTTCACTGAAGGAGAGGCATCTTTTTAAATTTTCTTATTGTTTCTGTCATTTAGCTACACCTTGGGCTTCAGGAATACTTCTGCAAAGTCAGGCTTGAATATTTGCAATAGACCCAAGGCAAGGACAATACCGGCTTCTGTCTGAAGATTGTCTGTAGTGTTTTTCTGAGTATTCCTAACCAGTCCTTAAATTGGATATATTTAAAAAACCGCTACACAGCTCAGGATATGCCTGCACTGTACAGGATAGTGGCAACACAGCTGTCTAAGGCAGCACCATCCCACATAGATTAATGACAAACTGGATGCTACACTTGTGCATCTATTTGAGTCAAGAAGTGACATTGCTATGTTCGTTGGGTGCCATCTCCAGTTAACGTGCTTCTTTCAGGCTTGAAATGGTTCATGTAGTGCCACACTGGGTAACCATTGTACCCATCAAGTCTTTCACCATTTTAAGTTCTGGTCTTATTCTGTATTGGTGTGAAGGAATGAGACTACACACGTGTAATTTGGAAAAAAAATCCTGGGGCTGCACTAGTTGGCTGTTCAGTGTTTCTCTAAAGTATCCAGAGATGCTTTAGTGTTCAGGTATTAAAGAAGTGCTCCCACAGTCAAGAGTAATCTTTAGCTGTTATATTGTTAATGGTATTTTGAGATTAACTATTTACTGCATTGATTTCTTCAGACTGACATAGACACCCACTAAATATACAAATATAAAATGTCTTCACACTCTTCCAATCATCCATCTGCTTAGTCATATCTATTAGGAATAACCCAGAAACACAGAACAGACTAATATGTTCCCAGCTGAGTCTTCCAGCTCTAGCAAATGGTCCACAGTGCGCCCTGCTGTCAGAAGGTGAAGGATGAAAAGGAAAAGCTGTTACAAAATGTGAGGTGTCCATCTCATGGATTGGAATCATAGAATGATTTGAGTTGGAAGGGACCTTAAAGATCATCTAGTTCCAACTGCCCTGCCATGGGAAGGGACACCTTCCACCAGACCAGGTTGCTCACAGCCCCATCCAACCTGGCTTTGAACACTTCCAGGGATGGGGCATCCACAGCTTCTCTGGGCAACCTGTGCCACTGCTTCACCACCCTCACCGTGAAGAATGTCTTCCTTATGTCTAATCTAAATCTACCCTCTTTCAGTTTAAAGTCATTACTCCTTGTCCTATCACTACAGACCCTTGTAACAGGTCCCTCCCCAGCTTTCTTGTCGGCCCCTTTAAGGTACTGGAAGGCTGCTCTAAGGTCTCCCCAGAGCCTTGTCTTCTCCAGGCTGAACAACCCCAACTCTCTCATCCTGTCTTCATAGGAGAGGTGCTCCATTCCTCTGACTGTTTTCGTGGCCTCCTCTGGACTCGCTCCAACAGGTCCATGTCCTTCTTGTGCTGAGGACCCCAGAGCTGAAGGCAGTACTGCAAGGGGGTTCTTACCATAGTTGTACTGGAGGTGCAGAATCCCCTCCCTCGACCTGCTGATCACTCTGCTTTGGATGCAGCCCAGGTTACCCTTGGCTTTCTGGGCTGCCAGTGCACATTGCCGGGTCATGTTGAGCTTCTTGTCAATCGATACCCCAAGTCCTCCTCCTCAGGGTTGCTCTCGATCCATTCTCCACCCAGCCTGTATTTGTGCTTACAGTTGTCCCAACCCAGGTGCAGGACCTTGCACTTGGCCTTGTTGAACTTCACGAGATTCACACAGGCCCACCTCTCAAGCCCTTCAAGGTCCGTGTGGATGGCATCCCTTCCCTCCAGCGTGTTGACTGCACCTTATCCAGTTTATGGGACGTTTGGACAACAGGTGAGATGCACAAAGAGCAAGTCATTTTCTGGGTGAGGAGTAGGTGATTCAGAGAACTTCAGGTTAAAAGTGATGTCAACAGATCTACTTGGAGCCAATAAATGGCCACTTTTCTACAAAAATATCTTATAATGTTTTAGTAACAAGAGGAGAGCAGTGCAAGAGATGGCTGAGGAACAGGAGAAAATGGTAATAAAACCTTTTTTTAACTGTCACTTTCCTGTAACCTCCCATAAAGATGAATTGTGTTACTAGTAAGGAGGCCATTTTGATGCATTGTGCCTCAAAGTTGACACCTGAGGATACCTTTTTAGTTTCTTTTTTGTTATGGTTGTTTTGCAGCTAGTTTTGTGTTCATTGCAACAGTTCTCTTTCCTCACATATTTTGTTCCCATGTTTCATCTTAATTTTCCCTTCTTTTATTCACTTTTCTTTATTTGATTCCTCATTTTCACTCTCCATATCCACAAGATGAAACTAAAGTGTCTTTTTTCTTCTTTCAGCATCTACCTGGCTGTTTGGCTTGGCAGCATTCATGGGCAGCTAGATTTCCTTTTGAAGCTGAACACTAACTTTCGAAGTCAGACTGGGAACCAATTTTAATGTTCCTTTACTGAACTTCTTAATTCAAAGCTAAAATTTAAGCAGGCTAACTCTCTTAGAAGCCAATGCCACAGGCAGGAGGAAGGGAAAATGTGATCTAAGTTGCCTTCCAAGAGACTGAGCATCAAAGAACAATCACTACCTATTCCCCAAGCTATGCAGAAGCCTGGATTTCTTGGCCAGATTTATTCTTATTTGAAAATCTTCCTCTCAGGACAAAGATTTTCAAGTGAGAACAAATTTTTCAGTATCCTGAGTAGCAATGCACTGTGGTGACCAGTCAAAGGGCAGTCATTAGGAGTAAAGGGTTTTGTTATTATCTTCAAGTTTTTCTTTCTCTAGTTTAGCTAGAAATTTTCAAACCAAATGGAGGTTCCCTTCACCCCAATTATTTCTTTCTGCTCCTCTTCCTCAGCCCGGGGCTCAGAAGCATTTCCAACAGCTTATCTTAAAGCCTAGTTTCTAACAAAACTAAGTTGGTGTTTCTTGACCTGTTCCAAATTTCACTGTTATCAGGTGTTCATTTATTTATTTTCAATACTCAAGTTTAGAAAGACATCTTCTGAGCAGAGCAGAGGAGATGGAAGGAAATAAGGAGTAGAGAAAGATTAGAAGAACTGGGCTTCTTTCCTTTCTCTCCTTTCTCTCTTTTCTTTCCTTCCTTTCCTTTCTTCCCTTTCTATTTATGCAGCCCTAACTCTGCTGTTGCTGGTGCTTTGTCAGAGTTAACCCCTGCACCCTCAAACTTGTCCGTAATGGCAGAGCTTGCTCTTTGCCTTATTACAGATCCTGACACATCTGAGAAGTGAGATTTAAAAGTGCTTGTGTCGCCTTGCCCCTCTCTCACTCAACACAAGCTGCGGCTCAATATCTCTTTGAAAACCAATGACAGAGTGAAGGAGAAAAACCAAAGAAAGATTAGCTTTTTAAATAAAAACTACCATCTTAACTAGATGGAAATTACAGTGGGTTATAAGATTTGATAGTGGTGGTATGTGGCTGGGGAGATAGAAAGGGAATGCGTTGGTAACTGTTAAAATTTGCTTCTTCCAATGCTTGACTCCTGTGTTCAAAGCAGAGGCCAGAGCTCAATCAAGGTTTGTCAGGAGCAGCGCGTGCAGTCCTGCCTAAGGGCTGCTCTGCAATAAAACCAAGGGCTTTGGAAGTTGTACTATGTCCTCTTGCATCCAAGCTTCTCACCTGCAAAATGGAAATAGTGCCTAGCAATGTAGAAATAATGATTTTTATCACAGCTTTTCTTTGTTTTGTTTTGTTCTGTATCTGAAACTATTGCCAATTTTTATTTTTACTCATTTTGAGGAAAATTTGGCCTCAAAAATGTTTTTGGTGAATAAACCTGAAAAAAAATCAGCCAATTTTAATCATAAATCCGCTTTTATGAAATTACTTCAGTTCGTGTTTTTGACAGATGCTGTGTAACAGCAATTATATATTGACTGGGTACAGATCTGACATATTCAAGTGATGATTTGGGGTAATTCAGACCAAGTTCAGACCCTGGCATGGGTGTGGGTGGTAACTGAGCTGTGATTGCTCATGGGAGACTAAACTGAGCCATGGGTTTAAAACTGCATTTGAATGATCCTTTCTGGCATGCGCTCACCTACTGCTAGTCTAGGCCTAATACTATCTTAATTGCATATTCATTTTTTTCAGGTAAGATAGTTGGAGTTTTTTGGTGTCTGATTACTTCATTTAACTTATTCATATGTTATCACTAGCTATGGCTCTGATTCTGTGAGCTGCTTATACATTTCACTTAGCTTTGAGGGGCTGGGGTCAAGGTTAGACTATCAAAACCTGGGTACCAATTGGGGTGGCACACTTAAGATCCATCAGGTTTTGTGGTCAATCACATATGGGGCACTCCTAGTGGTGTTAGGACACTATCTGGTTGATTTTGATCACTCAAATGATTACCACATGGTTACGAATAGCTCAACTGGATGCAGCCATCAGTGCAAACATTGCCAGCTCTAGCCTCTTCAGATGTAGAGAAGGTATGTTACTTCTAACACTCCAGATAGTCACACAATCCTTTTCTAATATATGAAATCACTCACTTTTACTTTCTTTGTATAGAACAACTTCTTCCTTCATTAGAACCTGATTTCTCTTGGACACTTAAGTCTATTGATAATGTTATTTTTGTTGGAGGTGTAATTTATTTACTGAAATAAAAGTCCTGAATAAACATACCGATATACTGGAACAAGGCACACTAGGATAAGCATTTTATTCCATGCTGGGAAGCTGGTGCCACTTTAAATAAATCAGCACACTCAAAGCAATAAAACTCTCCACTTCAAACAAACTCTAGATGAATGATAACATGTTGTTTCTGAAAACTTTCCATGAAATTAAACTAGTATTCTGATTAGCACTGCTCATGTAGCAAAGCCTTATTTACCTCTTGTTTATGACCTCTTCCAATTCAGATAGGAGTCATGTTTCTCTCTGAGTAGCAAACAGAAGCTTGGAAATTTTAAGCCATGGCAATAATTTGCAGTACCTGTTCAGTAAAACTTCTTGTTTTCCTTTTTTCTTTTTAAAATTACATTGCTGAAAAATGATAAACCTTATGCACCCCCAAGAAACCCACGTCAGGAAAAATGAGAAAAGAGATGCTCCTAGACTAGACATGAGTGCACAGGAGGTGAATTTTGGATGCAAATACTTCTTTTGATATTCAGATTATTTGGATGATCTATTTTCACAGAAAAATGAATGATGTCCTTGTAGTTTGGTCCATAAATAAAAGAGAAACATTTTAACCAGTATCTGCAGTCTTAAAAGGCCAATAATCATCAAAGACAAAAGATGTCAAGGATAGTTACTCTTTATAATGACACTCCGATTAAAGTGGATTTTTATATTTTTCTTTTCTACTGAAAAGACATTAAAAGTTTCAGTCATTATCTATATGAGGAAAATGCATCCTTTTTCTCCTGATTTAAAAATTTCCCACTGTTTGGCATCCTGCAAAGTAGTCTTATTGAAGTGATAAATTAGATTTTATTGCTTACTGAGCAACAGTTGGACTTTTGCTAATCATTTGTAATGAAGCAAATCTTGTTAACAGTGGGTCTGCAAGCAAATCAATGCAAGTAATTTTATTTTAAGGAAGTATTTTTATAAATTAGATAGAGGAAACTGGAAAATGTTGTTGTTTGATAAAATGTAAAGAATTGGAAAGGGCATGCCATTTTTCAAGTATGGGGCATGAAACTAGCACTTTTTGCTAGCACAAAATTCCCAGTGGGTTTTTGTGTCAGAAAATACAGACCAGTAATTGCTTGTATAAGAACAGAGGATGATTTTTTTCTTCCATTTTGTTAGAAGAACCTGTGTGCAGACAGGAGACTTCCCTGCATATTGTTATTAGATGATGAGATTTCATTTCACCATCTCAACACCTCAGCCCCAAGCTTTCTCAGGATCACTTGCTAGTTATTAATATTTTAGATAAGGTGAACAAAGTCCCAACACAAATAATACCAGTGATGCAATACTGTCCTTGGAGACATTTCAGACCACGGAAAGAAGTGCAAATCAATAAAGTGGCTGCAGTTTTCAAGTTTCATTGCCCATACGGTCTTATATTTCCCTCATCTTTGTTGAACACAGGCCCTAGGTCTGGACCCCAGGTCCAGCCTGGGGTCATCAGGCAGCAATGCTCAGGTAGTGTCATAGACATGTTCTGTGGGTGCCAGCCCTCTTGTACCACAAACCACCAGTAATCACCATTTTTTTCCTTACTTCCCTCATCTTTCAGACCTGAAACTTTCGATAGTCCATTTTTGCTACAACCGTACTCTCCATAATGTGCCTAATCTAGCCCCTGTGTGCATATGCACAATTTCCATCAGACAGAAAGCCCCAGGAGTTGATGGAAATATTGTTAATGTTTACCTTGCTGAATTAGACATCTTGAAAGTAGCTGTGTGCCTGGCACAACAGCTTGTATGGATTTAATGACAGACTACCTTAATTGTGTTTATCAAAGAGAGCATAAAAAGACATCATCAGGAAAAGGAATCATCAAGAAGAAGTAATAGTGTGGAAGAGCCCAAGCACCTTTCCTTTTTAGGTTTCAATTTATTTGTTATGTCCTATTTTTAACTCTTCTTTTTTTTTTGTGACTTCTACAGTGAAAAATTTTCCTCAAAGCATCTATCTCCTCAAACTGGAATTGGGACTGAGATCTGTTACTGAGCTGTTCCTCATGTCTGGCTTTTAGCTATTTATTTGTATAGTTGATTGATTTTTTATAAGCCAGGAGGGTTTTGGCTCTTTGCTTGCCATGAGCTCAGTAGCCAAAATTTAAGCCAAAAGAGGCTGTACTGCTCAAAAAGCCACTGTTGATGTTATATGTTGGCATGGATGACGGTTAAAGCCAGATATCAGCTAAACCTTTCCGTCATATGACTCTGAGGACTTCACAGAAGGATCATACAGTGAGTGTTTTGCTCCCTGAAAAACAAAACATAGCTGCCATTTCAGCATCAACATGAAGGAAAAATTTGATGAGGATCAGTATGTAGGGGAGGAAAGTAAGGAAATGGCTTATTTTTATTTTCCTAAAACTTTTCTTGATCTGCTTTGTAACCTGAAACTTTTTTTTCTGTTTCCAATGTTTTTTTCCATCTCACATATTTTGAAAGTGAATTTGGAAGAATTTTGAAAAAATTTTGTAGAACCTTGGAAAGTTGTCCAAAGAACTTCTCCTTTCTATTATTTTGCACGGTGACTCACATAAAAAGGTCTGGAGAGTGCTGCAATAGCGTAAGCTCTGTTGAATGTCCCCTTCACAGGGAACCAGTAGATTTCAGTCCTTCTGTCTCAGGCTGAACTTTTTTGAGTTTACATGGATGAAAGACGCATCTAAGGACACACACTTCTGAGTTGTCATCAGTGAGAAACGCAGGACTCGTCTCTTCCCTCAGCCGCCACCTGCACTCAACCCCCCCCCCTGCATTTCATGACGTATTCATTTCTTCTTACCTTGGTTTTACCTGTCTGATTTAGATCCCAGCAGAAGGCACTGATAGCTTGACATTCAGCTGACAGGGAGCATCCAGCCCAGGAGGCTTGGGTCCTTGGTTTGTGATAGCAGCTGGTGTCTGTGGCTCTGTAGGAGGGTATCAGAGCCTTACTTTCACTGCTGCAATTGAGCTTCCCAGCCCAAAGTAAAACAAATGTTCTTATAGGTCTGCTTTTCCTTTTCCTTAAATTGCTCTGAAGTTAATCAACTTTCATGGGCTTTCACATTTACCTGGTAATATTAAAAAAAAAATAATCCCACCTGTCAAAATAGAAAGTTTTCTAAAAAAAATTAAAATCTTTGTGAAGCAAAAATTTGACATGATGACACAACCCAGGCAATGTTATAGGAAGTGGAATAGAACACATGAAAGGCTGGTTACATCTGTGTATTAATTGCTTAATTATGTCAGGCTGCTAAAAACCACTCAGAGCACCAATAATAAGTTTTGTTGGTACAGTAATAAAATATGCTCTGCTTACTGCAGCTACACTTTTTTTCAGTGTGATGACAAAAAGTAGAAGCAGTAATTACAATAAGGAGAGAATTTGACTGAATATGTGGTATATATTTCTGTGTTGTTCTTAGTGTCACAAACCAACAAAAATCCAATCTTCTTTCCTCAATCTTTCCTTCTACCTTTCTCAGCATCCACATATGATGGGAGTTGGTTGGCTGTACAGTAGATATCAACAGGCAGTCAAGAGAAGTAAAGGCCACTCCAGTATATGATGGGTTGTAAACAGCTCTGCAGGACCAAATTATCACCTCTGGGGCCACTGGCATGTTCAGTGTAGTGTCCTGCTTGTTTTTGGTGTGGCAGCAGAGTTTGCTGGAGACTGGTCCTCCGCAGGGAATGACTCTCCTTGGAGCCATCTGCTTCAGCCCTCATACCCCCAGGGTGCCAGTGCTGGCTGAACCTTTCAGTGTAGCTGAAAAATACAGGTCTAAACTGTTCACCTGGACTCATTTGATAGCCAGCTGGAGATCCTTCCAGAAGATAATTCATCTCATTTTCTTGGAGAGCTGTCCCTAAAAGTGCCTGTCTCTTTCTATTCACTACAAGGCAATCTTGGACAATTAGCTGTAACTACTCATAATCATTTTAGATACATAAGCTTTGGCAAGCTAATGGTGAAAGTTCCTGTTCAGAAGGGAACACATCGGCCACATAGAAACTATTATCATCATCTCCATTCTATAGATGGAAAGGCGACGCAAAGAGGCTGCTACTTGCTTACTCAGTGTCCTGCAGTCAATTTACTGCAGTAATAGGTACCCCATGCATTTCAGTACCTTAACCATTAAATAAGCTATTAAGTTGCCCAGACATTTAAGTTTATATAATAGTCAGCATGAGATGGCTGATTGCAGGTTGTTTTTAACATGTTTATAACTTCAGTGATTGAATTCATAGCTCAGATTTCAGTCCCTAATAAAAACAGCATCTAATATTTTGCAAATGATCTCCAGATTGCTGTTATTTTTCCTACTGATGCTTAAATATTTTTGAAAGATTGATAAGTAATTTTGAAAATGGTCAAACTGCATCTGACTTCAGCATTTGGACATAACGATTTGACTGCAATGGATGTCATGTTTATGTCAGAATGATGCATGACTCACACTGTTCTGCCATGTTAAAGGAACACTTGCAATTTGTAGAATTTGGCTTATAAACTAGCCACATTTCCATTTGCTGCCCAAGGGTGAAAAAGTAGCTGTCATTTTACAGACAGCAGATACTGCACCATATGTCCGTCCCTGAACTCCTGCAAAGTTGGGTGAAAAAGGCAAACACAAAGTGAAACTTTCCTTCTCTCCCTTTGTCTTTTCAAACATGACATCTTTCGGGAATTGTTCTCATGGTTAATCTGGTCATTTCCTCAAACAGAGCCCAAAAAGTCAGCCTATGAAAGGGGCTGACTTACATGCTTACAGCAGTTTTAAAAGCAAAGAGGCTTTTCAGGGATTTGTGCTGTTGACCCACAAGACAACAGCATTATTTGGAACTGAAATTCTAAGGTTACCTAAGTCTGTATCATCACTACTGACAAATTTACAGATTTGTTGAAACTTGGGTCTGCTACGTATAGTTTTGTGACCATAATGACCTTCAATTTTATCTTCTCTTTCAAAAGGATAAAATATGGTTTTGTAAGACAGCTCCCTGTGCCTTTGCTATCGTTGTTGACTCATTGAGAAAGATTTCATAAGAAGAAATAAATTTAATTTATCCAATAATCTTAAAGAAAAGAGAGTTTTCATTATTTGGAAAGGAATCAGAATGGGAAGAATGTTGTTGTGCTTTGGAAAGCACAAAATATTTCTTTTGAGTCCTGCTTTTTTACACTGCTTGACTACCTTCAGTCCAGGAACTGTATAACAGTCCAGCTTCCATCCTCTAATGGCCTAACTCCTCAGAGAGCAAAGCCTGAAAATATAAAAGTGTACTTCATGCCTTATGAAAGAAAAATTAAACAATTCTCAAGTGTATTATTTAAAGTATCATGAATGGAAGTATTTTTTAACACTTGGGATAGACAGCATTGCAATATAACACTGCTGTAGTGAGATAACATCCTGTGCTCAAAAATTGTAGGAATCACATCAGATATAATTATTTTCGTTTAAGAAACTTTTGTTTCTATCACCAAGTTAATAACTCACACTGAAAGCTTTATTGGGTTTAATTATAGGAATACTCTGAGCAAATCAAACAACCTTTTCTGCCTTTAAGGTGCCAGAGTAGGCATTGCATGAAGGACTAATGTGTACTTAAAAGATGAGGAAAAACTGAATCTGAATCTCTTAGCCCTCTCAGGAGCTTCATGGTTTTAATTTTTCATCTGAACACTGATCTGAACACCGATCCCACTGGGGCAACTGTTAGAGCTTGTCCTGGGAAGTGAAATTTTGAGTACTATTTTGCATTTGCCTATATGTTAATAGAAACTAGAAAAAAACGTATTCTTTACTTTAATAGCATATATATGAAAGTAATGAGTTGTTTTGAACCATTCTTTAGAAGTTTGCAGCATACTAATATTTTTTCCAGATTCCAAATCTGGTTTTCCTCTCATTAGGTGTAAGCAATGCCAACAGAGTTGCACCGGCGTGATAAGTGATAGAAAAATTATGTGGAGCAAGGGAAAATGACTGTTTGGAAATTGCTCTCTGTTTATGGGCAGTTAATAGACCAAAAGGAGGACAAACAGTGCAGTTGCTGTGAATCATTGCACAGTCCCAATCTCAGCACAGTATGTTGGGTGCCTTTGGAGACCTGAGCAGTGAGTTAATGCCGGTATGTTTCCTTTTATTAGAAAAATCCTATCCACACTGAAAAATAGAAGGTAATAGTTTAGACATCAGCCAAAAATAATGAAGCAGGCAAAGACTGAGACAATGGGATAAAGGAAAACCAAGAATCACTGTAAAAGAGAGAATAATGGTGTAACAGGGGATCCCTGCCTTCCTCCTCCCATCAGGAGCCATGCTGGGTACCAAGGGTGACCCAACAATGCTAATAGTCAAACGAGTTTCTTGTTTTAGTTTACAAGTGATAAAAATCTGCTGTTAGGGGGCAGGAAAGCCTGGGTCCTGCCCGCATAGCTTCCATAACATTCTTCATGCATCATGATGCTGCGCAATCAGAAGGCTTCTTTGGGGAATGACCCAGTGTATCCTGGAGCACCACAGAAACGTGGCAGGAAGAATTTACTCTAAGTCCCGTTTTTTTCCATCATCTGAGTCTGTCATGGGCAGGGGAAGGGTGATGAAGGGGGAGGGAAGGGTGATGAAGTGGCTTGGAAAGCCCCAATTCCCAGCTCGCTCCACTGTGCTGGCAGGCCACTGTCCACAGAGAACACCAGTTAAAGCAAGTCTTGGTGGTCCTGGTCTGCACTGGCTACCGACCGGGCTCCCTCATGGCTGAAGGACACTTCATTTCCTTCCTTATTTTCTTCGCCGGCCTCAGCATGAGCACAAAGAATGGCTCAAGCAAACCCTGTGCAGATTTCCTTACGGGACCTGATCTGAGTTCTTTATTGAGTTGCTTTTTCTTAATTTCAGAAGCAATCTAAAGAGAAGACACCTGTTTCATTCCACACATTAAAAAAAAGATGCATGGAAAATGTTAATATCTGATGTTACAAGGGAGAATGGGAAAAAAGCAATGTGAAAAACACTAGAAAAAGACAGAGTAATAAGACAGGTGCAGAGTATTGGATAGCTTCTTCTTGTTTTTCTTTTATTCAATTTACAGATTACTTAGTCTAGAAGGTGCTTGCGGTGGGTTGACCCTGGCTGAATGCCAAGTGCTCACCAAAGCTGCTCTGTCACTGCCCTCCTCAGCTGGATAGGGGAGAAAAAATGTAATGAAAGGCTCCTGAGTCGAGATAAGGACAGGGAGAGATCACTCACCAGTTACCGTCATGGGAAAACCAGACTCAGCTTAGGGAAATCAATTTAATTTATTACCAATTA
>NW_009628200.1:0-18311 GCF_000690535.1 Cariama cristata | reverse complement strand
TGACACAGCTGGTGAGGGAGCCAACTAGGAAAGGTGCCCGCTGGACCTGTGTGTGAATAGAGAAGGACTTGTGGGTGATGTGATGGATGGTGGCCGTCTTGGGCATAGCGATCATGAAATGCTAGAGTTTTCAGTTCTTGGAGAAGTAAGGAGGGGGCTCAGCAGAACTGCTGCCTTGGACTTCCAGAGGGCAGACTCTGGCCTGTTTAGAAGCCTGGTTGACAGAGTCCCTTGGGAGACAGTCCTGAAGGGGAAAGGGGTCCAAGAAGGCTGGATATTCTTCAGGAAGGAAATCTTCAAGACAGAGGAGTAGGCTGTCCCCATGTGCTGAAAGATGAGTCAGTGGGGAAGAAGACCGGCTTGGCTGAACAGAGAGCTTTGGCTGGAACTCGGGAGAAAAAAGGAGCGTTTATGACCTTTGGAAAAAGGGATAGGCAATTCAGGAGGACTATAAGGATGTCGTGATGTTATGCAGGGAGAAAATTAGAAGGTCCAAAGCCCAGCTAGAACTTAACCTGGCTACTGCCGTGAAAGACAATAAAAAATGTTTCTATAAATATATTAGCAACAAAAGGAGGTCTAAGGAAAATCTCCATCCTTTATTGGGTGTGGGGGGAAACATAGTGACAAAGGATGAGGAAAAGGCTGAGGTACATAATGCTGTCTTTGTCTCAGTCTTTAATAAGTAAGACCAGTTGTTCTCTGGGCACCCAGCCCTCTGAGCTGGAAGACAGGGACAGGGAGCAGAATGAAACCCCCATAATCCAAGAGGAAATGGTCAGCAACCTGCTACACCACTTGGACACACAAAGTCTATGGGGCCAGATGGGATCCACCCAAGGGTACTAAGGGAGCTGGTGGAAGTGCTCACCAAACCACTTTTATTTTATCATCATTTATGATAAATGCCATCATTTATCAGCAATGCTGTCTAACTTGGGAGGTCTCAGTTGACTGGAGGTCAGCAAATGTGACTCCCAACCACACGAAGGGCCAGAAGGAGGATCAAGGGAACTACAGGCCTGTCAGCCTGACCTCATGCCAAAGGAGGTTATGGAGCAGACCATCTTGAGAGCCGTCATGCAGCACGTACAGGACAACCAGGTGATCAGGCTCAGTCAGCATGAGTTTTTGAAAGGCAAGTCCTGCTCGACTAACCTGATTTCCTTCTATGACAGGGTATGGATGAGGGAAAGGCTGTGCATGTTGTCTACCTGGACTTTAGTAAAACCTTTGACACCATTTCCCACAGCATTCTCCTGGAGAAACTGGCTGCTCATGACTTGGATGGGCGTACTCTTTGCTGGGTAAAAACTGTCTGGATGGCCAGGCCCAAAGAGTGGTGGTGAATGGAGTTAAACCCAGTTGGTGGCCGCTCACAAGTGATGTCCCCCAGGGCTCAGTTTTGGGGCTAGTACTGTTTAATATCTTTATCAATGATCTGGATGAGGGGATCAAGTGCACCCTCAGTCATTTTGCAGATGACACCAAGCTGGGGTGGAGGGTTGATCTGCTGCAAGGCAGGAAGGCTCTACAGAGGGATCTGGACAGGCTGGATCGATGGGCTGAGGTCAGTTGTATGAGGTTCAACAAGGCCAAGGCCAATTAGACCAAGTGCCAAGTCCTGCACTTTGGTCACAATAACCCCATGCAACATTACAGGCTTGGGGAAGAATTGCTGGGAAGCTGCCCGGCAGAAAAGGACCTGGAGGTGTTGGTCAACAACCGGCTGAACATGAGCCAGCAGTGTGCCCAGGTGGCCAAGGAGGCCAACAGCATCCTGGCCTGTATCAGCAATGGTGTGGCCAGCAGGACCAGGGCAGTGATCGTCCCCCTTTACGTGGCACTGCTGAGGCCGCACCTCGAATACTGTGTTCAGTTTTGGGCCTCTCATGACAAGAAAGACCTTGAGATGCTGGAGCGAGTCCAGAGAAGGGCAACAAAGTTGGTGAAGAGCCTGGAGAAAAAGCCTTATGAGGAGCTGCTGAGGGAGCTGGGGGAGTTTTGGTCTGGAGAAGAGGAGGCTGAGGGGAGACCTGATCACTCTCTACAAAGACCTGAAAGGAGGGTGTAACAGGGTGGGGGTCAGTCTTTTCTCCCCCGTAACAAGCAATAAGACAAGACAAAATGGCCTCAAGTTGTGCCAGGAGAGGTTTAGATTGGACATTAGGAAAAATTTCTGCACTGAAAGGGTTGTCAGGCATTGGAACAGGCTGCCCAGGGAAACGATTGAGTCACCATCCCTCGAGGTCTTTAAAAGACATGTAGATGTGGTGCTTAGGGACATGGTTTAATGGTGGGCTTGGCAGTGTTAAGTTTAAGATTGGACTTGATGATCTTAAAGGGCTTTTCCAACATAAACAATTGTATGATTGCATGATTTTATGATAACATGATTCTATTTCTGCTTCTGAAAAGACCCAGTTGAGTTGTAGTGTTCTTCCATTTTTCAAATGCAAGCTATTACATTTTGAACATGTGTGTGTATTTGTGTACGAAAGTGAGTGTGTGTGGAGGTCGGGGAGGAATATCACATTGTCAAATACTACTGATATCCTAGTCTGTGTTTTGTGTTGAGAAGATACAAAATAGAGTCTTCTGCCTTTACTTAATCAAAAATAAATGATAAAAAAGGTGTAAAGTAAAATGAAACAATCATTAATTATCCAGGATGGAGTAGGCAGTTTCTCCTCACAACGTGAAAAGTGCATTCTTTGCAGCACCACCTCCAAAGAAGTTCAATAGGGTAAGGTGTGATTGAGTGACTCTCTCAGATATAGATGTAGGAAAAGCCTGAAGACATTTTGGTCCTTTATACAAAACTCCTTACTCAGCAAATTCTGGTCCATAACTCCCTGGTTCAACATCAGTACAAATACATAATTTCTGTTAATATTCTCTTCTCTGCAAAAGTTTGGACTTATTTCTTTTCTTTCTTCTTTTTTCTTCTTTCTTCTTTTTTCCTCTTTTTATCTTTCTTTTTTATTCTTCCATCTTCTTTCTTTTTATTCTGTTTAGTAGATTGCAAGAAAAAAAAAACGTAGGAAGGTCGTAAAGATCGTGATACCAAAGCAGTTGAATTCCTATCAGGAGCACGGGAGCTTTGATCATCCTCTTTCTCAGGAACTCAGAGTTCAAGAGAGTTGCAAACATGGCTCTTGCTAGCGTTACCCTTTGTGTCTGCTCAGGATGTGCAGTTTATTTGGTTTCCAGGAGGTCCAGTACCTTGCCCTTATTTTAACTTGGCAGACTACGAATCAAGGTAGCTATCAGTCTTCCCTCATAATGAATGATGTTTAAGCAGTTCACTTGTACTTATAACCCCGACAGCTTTTAGTTGCAGTCATTAGACAACTCTGCCTCCAAACATCATAAAATGTAAAGAATGACTCCTCCAAAGAACAATATCTTTTCAAGTAAATGGTACATTAAACTGCAGTACTTCCAATCCCTGGCACTTGATTTTTATTCATTTGAACTCTGGACTTAAACAGTTTTAAGCTTGCTTTGGACCAAGGAATATGTCAGGAATATAATCACATCAGTTATAGTTTCCTTCCAGATTCTGAGTGTGCTTTCATGAGCCCACTTAATTAGTTACTGTACCCCTAGCATGGAAAGGATAATTGCCATCATGAGTCAAGCATTAAATGGGATCTGGAAATACCCCATAAAGCATCAAGATTTCTCAGATTTTCAATATTTGATGCTGCATGACTGTTGTGGGGTCTGTAAGGATTTGTAATTTCCTGTAGAAGGGAAATGAAGCAGAATATATCGCACCTACTCGTAAAAAACTAAAGGCTTGGGAGACCCAGCACCAGCTCCACACAGATGCGTCTTAGTTTTCCTCTCTCTTCCCTCCACAATTTTTCCAATTATGTTAATTTCTTTCTACTTGCTCTGCTGCAGAGGACATTTTTATGCTGATGATACCCAATAAGTTCTTTCTCATTTCACAAGTACCGATGAAGTTTTAACCCCTTTCATTTGAGTGAATGGTTAAATCAACGCATGCTGAGGGTAAACAGATCCTGCTGCCTCTTGCTGTCACTTCTTGCCTTTTCCACTGACATTGCTGTTAAAGCCTGCTGATGCTTTCTGTGTAATATACTCAGATTAATTCAATTTCATTAAGTCTCCTTTCTATTCCAAGTCTTGTACATCTTGTTGGAGGCTGGTGTTTCAAGGACTCATCTTCATCCCTAGAGGAAGTCATACAAAATGGTTCAAATTCACATTGCTCAGAGCTAGTCCCATCTACAGCAGACTGAACACGTCCACAGGACAAGACCTTTGAAGTGTCCTCTGGATGCTGTATGCCAATATACAGCTAGACTTCCCAGGCCATGTTTCTTGCATGTCTTCAAATATGTCATAGTGGCCTGAGTGGGTGCTGGAGGGCGCATTGTCCGTGGGAAGAGTGGTGGAAAATGAAACTGGAGAGAAGGTGGCAAACTTGAATGAAATATTATCCATAATTCATATAAGCAGCAGTCCCTTGACAAACTATACCAGGATTTTGCTTTGAGAAGAGCTAGTTTAAAAAAAGAAAATCTAAGGGCAAAATAGCCTGCATGCAGTATGGATAATCAGAGAGCGGAAATGGGGGAGGTAACTAGGGAATTAAGTTTTTTTGCTCTGCAATCTCATGGACACTTTCATTCTCTAAACCCACTCAAACCTGAATTTCAGAAATTATCTCTTTTTCTTGCACACTGTCATGTAGGATCTTGATTCCCCTCTCAATGAAAGATTTCAGCAGGCATCAAACAAATACAGTCCTGTCCCACTTTCGGGCTCCTTGCTGCCATCAGCACTGACCTGAAGCTATTCAGTGTCTGCTTTATCCAGCTGTAGCAACCCAGTCTGATATCACTCCTCTTCTTACAGCCATCACTGCAGCGTTCACCCTCATCCCTGGAGTACCATCCATCCTCTGAATGGAAGGAAGTTTTATTAAAAAGGAGTGTTATTTGATCATGTATGTAAAGCTTTACTATGAAGTACATATGCAGCAAGAGTGAATTTACATTGACCTTAGTGTGATTAGTTTCTAACTTTTCAGGGCTTGACTTTGTTTCAGTAAATTTAATTAAATAAAAAAAAAAATCTATGCATCGAATAAGTTACCTCAGTGTCTGCAAAATCTTATAATTCTTTTTCTTTTTCCCTTCTTCATTTTTTCCCATTATGCAAATACTGTTTACTACAGACCACTGGCCTGATTGATAGACAGTATGTCCCTAAACCACAAAAAATGCTGGACACTGCAAATTGATGTTGCAACAAGGGTGGAGTGCCACATAGTTTATACATTTAACAAAACTTAAACGTGCAGATGGCTGATGTTAACAGATATTAAGGCATATGAACTACCATCAAGGCAAATTCTTATGATGTTTGCTTGGGTTTGAATATATGTGTGCATGCTGGCACGTAATTTCCTACAAGAATATATCAATACTTATTGTAAATACCTACGTACTTTAGAAAAGCTAGGTGGTTATTTTTGAAAAGTACTAAGGACATAATTTTTTTCAGAACAGACCTTCTATGAATTTACATAAACATAGGAATTGAGTCACCTTTTGGCATGCACTATTTGGATACATAAAAAAAAAAAAATCAATAGAAGAAAAAACACTGAAACAATTTATCTTTCCCAGACCCAGATATCTTTTATTATGATATGGGGAGAGGCAGTGTTTTAACAGACTGAAACACCAATTGTGATGAAAAAACACATGCATTTAATGTACTGTCCTGCTCTTTATATGTGCTGTAGTGCCCTAGTGCTTCATTCCTTCATTTTGGCTCAATCCAAAAGCTATTGAATTCAGTGGAAAACCACCCAAGGACTTCAGTGGGGAGTAGGTCAATCTCAAAAAATATGTAATTGGACAGGGTAACAATTAATTTTGTGCCATGTGTTATAAATCTCTCTTCCACAGCAGAACTTACAGCCCTGTCTCAATAGCACTGAACTGGAGTAAGAAAGGAAGAGGCAACTTAACCTTCAGTTTGGGGAGATCTTGGGTTCTTAACTCTCACCACAGAAATAACTTTTTTTGCAATTAATCCAGTACGCACACCATGGAGTTATGACCAGAGGGGCTGAGCCTGAGGCATAAACAAGTCACACTACAGTAGCTGTGCAAAAACGAGCAGGTTAAAAGGTAAAGATCTGAAATCCTGATAAAATTGCTTGTCATGCTTTTCGGGGAAAAAATCACTGCTAGGTGGTTTTAGGCTGCCCTTGCAGGGTTGATTCATACATGTTTGGGATATTGTTCTGAAATTGCTGTAGCATGATTTACCAACTTCTCAGGTGTCCATCCCTTTAGTCAGACCTTCCACTGGGGGATAAAATGTTAAAGAAATAGGGTCAAATTTCAAATCTCTTTCTTTATTATAGATTTGATAATAAATTCGAGGAGAACAAAAGGCTAATATAAATATATGCTGGAAGTGTTCCCTCAGCAGCCTGGGCATGTCTGGCAACAGAAGTATCTGTCACAGGTTGTGAGGTTGGAAATGAATGGAAGCAGAAAATAATTGAGAATTTACATTTTCAGTATTGTCAATAATGTGAGGGATTGGAAGGATTTTCTTCTTAGTGTTGTTAGATGAACATAAGTCCATTAATTTTAATGAGATCTACATTCATAGATTCAGGGGGAAATGCCCCAGAAAACAACAAAACCTCAATGCAGTCTTTGCACTGCTAGGATGTTTTTTTTCTCCAGAATTTCAGCAGAGTTTGAGAAAGTAATACAAAACAGCCATCTCCAGATCTAAATTCTGAATTTATTTACCTTATTTTTTCAGCACTTTCTGGTTACTCAGGAAGAGCAAGCAACTGGGAAGGAAAGCTTGAAAGGTATGTCATTCTTTGAGCAAGGTTATGTTTCTGTTCATGTTGCTCTAAGCAAGGAAGAAATCAGATTCCCCAAAACTGACTGTGTTATACTGGAGGCTAGAGCCCTGATGGATGGTGTTCTTCATGGGTTGAGCCCTTCATGGATGACTATACTTTGCATAAGCAAACTCATAGTACAGATGACATAGATAAATTGTGTGCACTCATTCTACCAGAGCATTCTCACTCCTTGGCTTTCCACTTCCATTCCCTATTCTTAAATATACTAAATCAAGATCTCTTTCTGATAGCTGTAGAGCGCTTGCCATTGACCTGAATTACAAAATAAATTAAGAATCTAACCTGGATGAATTCCTTTCCTCTACTAGGCTACTGCACACCACCAGTACAGCTGCGGCTTGCCCCTCCTGCAGCTCGTACTGCTCCCACCTGAATATCCTTTGGATCGGTCTGCCTGGCGTTTGCCTGCATGGCAGGAAAAGGTCAGGGCAAGATTTTTGATTCATATGTTTTCTCACTGGGGGCATTTTTTGTCTCCATAGACAGAGTCTCTGGTCTTCAGGCAGTCCGTATGACAAATGCCCCACCAAGATTCCTTCACCTTGGGAGGTGCTGTAATGGAATTTTTATGAGCCATCTAGCACAGTCCTCAGCTAAACTCGCCTCGGGTGCAGAAAAAGGGAGAATGAAGAAGTTACCAGAGTCCATTGACAAGCAGCAGGGACAATAGGCTGGCAGTAGGATGTAACTTACCATAGAACATAAGACTTATAAATCCTGTAAATATTTGGAGAGGAACCAAGAAGCTGCTGGATATCAGAAAACAAACAAACAAACAAACAAACAAAACCCCAAAAAACAAAAACAAAACCAAAACCAGATCTTGCCCTGCCTACTGAGTCTGTGGTAAAGCATTCTTAAATGCAGAGCCTAAATATTTTAAAAACATGTTTATGGACATTTATATTTTAAATGCGGGTCCCACTGGTATCTACAGAGAAGGGAATGTAATAAAAACCAGTGTAGATAGTAGCAGCGTTTCTACTGTCAGAAAAGCAGGAATAGTTTCTGGAAATGAATTGCCACTATCTGTGATGTGGTGTGGGAGAAAGGACTGTGCTAAAAGAGATAAACCCATATGCAGATGACTTCGTAAGAAACAGTGGGATTACCTACATGCTAGGGAGTGTTGCCTATTTAATCATTTCATTCTCAAACATCATAGATGTTGTGTCTTGAATGTCCAGAACGTTCAGCAAAACATGGAGTTAAATACTGTAGAGTATCAAATGACTGTGGTAAATGTGGCAGTCAGAAAATTCACAAATACAGTCTTAAACAGAAGACACTGCTTAGCCGAGATAGAGGAAATGTCAACCAGGATGTTGGCATTTATTTCCATATTCTTTAAATAAAAGTGACACATAGACAAATACCAGAGATGTGCAGACATGACCTTAGTCTAACAGCCGTTCCCCAAGGACAGCCACCTCTTCCAGAGACAGTGCTTAATTAGCGTTGCAGAGCAAAGTTAGCACTGGGCGTACGCCTGCTTCCTGGTATGGAGCTTGAACTGTCAGCCGAAAGGGAAAAGGGTGGGTAGAGACCTCTGTAACTTCATTTCTACGTCTCTTTTTTAGTTCATTTGTTAAAGGGTCTTTTTTGATGTAATATTTATTACTGAAAACTACACAGCTCATTGTTCCATTTCAGGGCATTTGTTTTCTCTACATAGTGAATACAGTGAACAGTCTGTGACCTGTGCGAATGGCCCCTCCTGAAGTCCTTGGATAATTCAAACCCAAATAATCTGAGTTTTATAGCTGATGCCAAATTTACCTGTTCAAGCGCTTGTAGCATCAGTGAAGGATTCAGACAATTGGTACTGATGTGATTTATGAAGACCAGCAGCTGTGGTGCAGTGCAGTCATACTAAAGCATGACTAAATACAGCTAAGCTCATTTAGAGCACTATCCTCAGATCGAGCTGGTAAAGTTACCATGGTTCTTACAAACTTCTAGTCTGGGATTACGAATACTTCCTTTTGCCTTCACTGAAAAACAAAGTAGTGGCTGAAGCCTGGAAATGACAATGGTGAAGGCTTTGAAGTGACCTGACGGCTGACAAGACAAGAGAGGATCACAGAAATGGGCAGACCTGTGTCTAGAGCAGGTAAGATGTCTTTTATATTTCAGAGAACAGTGCCTGAGCTTTGGAGTGACAAACATAAAGTAACCTGCCCTAACCCAGAGGCTGACCTACCCCATTAGGTGTGAGGCTGTAGGGCTCTTCCAAGCTTTTGTTTCTGAGAGGTGACAAGCCCTACGAGTGCCAGTCTGCACCAGTTTGTACTCCTGCAGGTGGCTGTGCCATCCTTTCTAGAGCCAAAACATGGCAAGACCTCTCCGAGAGCTTGTGGTAGCAGGTTCCACAGAGTAAATAAAATTTTGGATGGAGGAAGAAATACAGTAATGAGATTTAGAAAGGGAAAGGAAGGTCACTGCGGCTCACAAGGCATCTGTGCTACCACAGAGTGAAACTAGCATGCTTTGAAAGAGAAGGAAGGAAGAAAAAAGTGTGAAGGTTATTGAGACTGATAAGTTTGTCTTGGCCCTGTGTAAATTCACTCAGGGTCAGAAGCTTTTGTTGACTCAATGACAATCACACAATAGCTGTGGGATGCAGTTGGGCTGGACTTTTCCTGAATTACCTAGGGGACTCCATCACAGCAAAATTCACAGGGAACTTGAGTCACCTTTGCCGTTACTGTGATCTAGCAACAAGATAATACCATTCAATTAAAGGAAATCACATAACAGTCCCACAGAAATAAATATATATATACCTCAGTCACACAGTTTGTCAAAGGTACCCTTTTGAGATCAAACACTCAGCTGGTGTCTAAAATTCCCTGCAAGCAAAAAGAAAGCTTCCCATCCAAGATCACTCTAGCAAACAGAACCCTACCTTGCCAGTGGTAATATCAAAGACCCAACATCAACAAAGCAACATGACTCTCAATCTATTTTTTGATAATAGCTTGATAGCTACGGATGTTGTCTATCTGGACTTCTGTAAGACCTTTGACATGGTCCCCCACAACATCCTTCTTTCTAAATTGGAAAGATATGGATTTGATGGGTGGATCAGCAATTAGTTGGATAGTCGCATCCAGAGGATAGTGGTCGACGGCTCAATGTCCAGATGGAGATCGGTGACAAGTGGTGCCCCTCAGGGGTCTGTATTGGGATCAGTACCATTTAATATCTTCATCAATGACATAGATAGTGGGGTCGAGTGCACCCTCAGCAAGTTTGCAGATGACACCAAGCTGAGTGGTGCGGTTGACATGCCTGAGGGACAAGATGCTGTCCAGAGGGACTTGCACAAGCTCAAGAAATGGGCCTGTGTGAACGTCATGAGGTTCAACAAGGCCAAGTGCAAGGTCCTGCACATGGGTCAGGGCAACCTTTGGTATGAGTACAGGCTGGGGGATGAAGGGATTGAGAGCAGCCCTGCCGAGAAGGACTTGGAGGTACTGGTGGATTAAAAGCAGGACATGACCCAGCAATGTGCACTGGCAGCCCAGAAAGCCAACCATACCCTGGGCTGCATCCACAGCAGCATGACCAGCAGGTCGAGGGAGGGGATTCTGCCCCTCTGCTCCACTCTGCTGAGACCCCCCTGCAGTACTGCCTTCAGCTCTGGGGTCCTCAGCACAAGAAGGACATGGACCTGTTGGAGCGAGTCCAGAGGAGGCCACGGAGATGATCCGAGGGCTGGAGCACCTCTGCTGTGAGGACAGGCTGAGAGAGTTGGGGTTGTTCAGCTTGGAGAAGAAAAGGCTCTGGGCAGACCTTAGAGCAGCCTTCCCAAACCTAAAGGGGGTTTATAAGAATGATGGGGACAAACTTTTTAGCAGGGTCTGTTGCAATAGAATAAGGGGTAATGGTTTTAAACTAAAAGAGGGTAGATTTAGACTAGATATAAGGAAGAAATCTTTTACAATGAGGGTGATGAAACACTGGCAGAGGTTGCCCAGAGAGGTGGTAGATGCCCCATCCCTGGAAACATTCAAGATCAGGTTGGATGGGGCTCTGAGAAACCTGATTGAGTTGAAGATGTCCCTGCTTATTGCAGGGGAGTTGGACAAGATGACCTTTAAAGGTCCCTTCCAGCCCAAATCCTTCTAGGATTCTATGATAGTGTGCCAGCATTCCAGCAAACAACTAAGTAAGGTTTTTCAGAACAAAGTTTGTATTTCTGTTCCTACAAAGTACAAAGGTACTGCATAAGTACACAAAGAGAAGACAGATGTATTAAAATTCTGAAGCATGTGCCAAGTTATTGCATTGTCCCTTTGGGTTTCTTTTTGTTTGATATTATGTTTGTGTGTGTAAATAATTTTTCAGCGAGAAAGATGGTGTATACATGTATTCCAGATGGATGGGGAAAAAATTAAGAAGTTGGTAGAGTTAATGAGTTTTGGCAAGAGCTCATTGCTTTTCCCAAAGCCCTACTTCAAACAAATTCTGTGTCCGCTGACTATTTTTGAGAACACGTGTGGGAAGGAAGATGTTTACTATTTGATTTCATTACTGATTTTACTCGAGGAATAAGGAAAGTAGGTTTTCCCCTAACTTACAGTTCTTTTTTTATTGCACTAATTTAAACTGTAAATTGAAGAATTTGCTCTCTTTCAGCAGTGGATTTGAGGTTTGTTCAATCTTTTTTCAAGCATTTTACCTTTCTTCAGGATTTTTATATTTGAAAATATTTTTTTCCTCAGTAGGGAGAGTCTTTGAAGCTTATAACAACTTTTTTGGTGTTAAATTCTACCTTCTATTGAATCATTTCATATGTTGGAAAGAATTTCTAAAGTATACATTTTGCTTAGTGGTGTGCAATTATAGTCTTTAGTTTAAACTAGTTGTTTTCTTTTAATAATGTGTTGTGCATGATTGTGGCTTCTGCTATTTTGACTGCAAGAACAATGGAAAGGTTGTAAGGGATCTGTAATCCTAAATATGTTTGAAAAGACTTCATTAGAAGTAACATCTAAACAAGAGCAATACGAATTCCAAACTTCACTCAGTCTTGATACTACAGGGCAAATCTGGATTTGCACACTGAGGCCAAATGCTGACCTTTATTTATGCGATCTGTGACACACACAGTGGCACTGACATCCCAGCGATCTGCCATGGGCAGGACTGGGGGAAGGACCAGAGCAGCTCAGTGCCAGTCCCCAGGGAGGAGGATGCTGTGAGAGGTGGTGCAGCCCACTTCTCATGGAGCCAAATTTCTTCTCGCTAAAAGAGGGCACAAGGCTGAGGTCAGTTTTAGGTTACACAGTCTGAAGCTACCTTACTTCTGAAAAAAAAGGAGCATACTCGGCTTTAAATTTTTTTTTTCCATGACTCAATATGTGTCTGTGTAGGCAGCCCTCAGCAGACAAAGGTTATTACCTGTAGTACCAGTGAACTTAATTTTTTTTTCCACGCTAGTGAGGATTTCACTCTTTATATTCCAATTTATCATTCTTGCCCATTATCTCTTGAAGGCTGTTAAGTAACCACTGAGGACAATAGGCATGTGTTGTAGGGCAGAGGGCAGAGGAAGAAATGAGAGGAACGAAGTCTTAATCTGGGCTCCTCTTCAGAGAGGGCTGGAGACTGGACTTTTTTCTCCTCGAGGAGGCTACGTTGCTGGCAGGAGCCAGACAGCGTACATACCTTGGCCTCGGTCGTAACCACAAGGAGACAAATAGGGAAGATAAGCTGGGCAGCTGCCAGAACCATTTGGTACTGAGCTATGTTTCTGTCCCGGTTCAGTCTGTGCACTTTAAGTGATATAACATTCAGCCTCAAATCAAAAGGTAGTGGGTTTTCTCCATGTAGGAAGTGTGCTATCCACTGTGATACACTGTGAACTCAATATACAGAGGGAACAAAGGGCAAATGTTTTGTTGATATTGTTTCCTTGTCAGTGAAGCCCAATGGCCCGGAGTACTCGACAGTCTGACACATCCAGAAGGTGATGAACAATTGTTAACAATCCTGTGAGCAACTTCTCCCGGCAGTTCTCAGAAAAAGCAGTGCTGCGATGACGGAAAGGCACAGGATGTTACGGGATCCGTCTATGGCTTCTGCGATGTGGGAAGCAGAAAACGTTCTGTTTTTGGAGGATGCACGACTGTAAACAGGAAGCTTTAAGGGCACAACTGAGTCCTTGGGCTCCATGCGGGGCAGGGGGAGAAATCTGCTGAAACAGGTAGCCGCAGCCAGCATGGGATTGTCGAGGCACAGAGAGCATACTTGGATTTTCTAAAAATACATCATTCATCCTTGTCGTTGCTAGTCCATCAGGCCAGCTTATGCACTCTTGTGTTTCTAAAGCACTGTGAAAAAAGTGAGATGTTCTGAAATCCAGGGCATTTTGGAAGCATTCCAATGGCCAACACAGGCTACCTTAAGGCTTTCCACTTAGGAAAGCACCTAAGTTAACAGTGAGTTGTTAAACCAGTATTATGCAGAACTACTGCCAGTATTTCATTGAATTAATTTATTATTAGTTGAGTTAATTAGAGACCAAATCATTTCAGTCAACCCCCAATATAAAAATGTTTGACCAGCTGCAGGAAAACTGCACAGGGAAGGGGAAGGAACGGAGTCCCCAGAGTGCTTGAGCAGACCTGCTCTGAAACTCCCGGCAGTCAAAAAAAACAAACAAAAATCACTGGTCAAAAGTACCTTGTATTTTGGCTGTGGGGGAAGAGTGGCCAGTGCACTCACACAGGGCAAATTCAATCTTCTCAGCCCTGCCCCTCCCTCTTCCCCAAAAATCAAGTTGTGAAATCTATTTCTCAAATTATTCCAATTCTGCTGGTGTTAAGATGTATGAATTTAATAGCTTAACAAAGGATCATGGGAACAGATAAGTGCTCCAGCACGTCCGCTATTGTGTTTTGTGTTTTCGGCACTCACTGTTGCCAAATGACCACTGAACAAAACAGTGCCTCTGACAACAATGCTTATGCCACAGCATTAATGAGTAGGGAAAAACACATCAATTTAGGAGTTTGTATTTTGATCATTTTTTCCACAAAGACAACACATGTGTACAATCCCCTAAGATTTAGCTAGCAGAACCCAGAAAGGAACTGTAAGGCTCGGTCTTATCATTTAAATGTGTCCCTGCCCATGGCAGGGGGGTTGGAACTCGATGACCTTTAAGGTCCCTTCCAACCAAACCATTCTCTGATTCTGTGAAACTGAACACATTCACCACAATGCCATGCATTTTAACGCGCTAAGGCAAGCAGATAAGTCAGGAGGCTGAAAAGACCCTCATCCTCAGCTGACCACTTACCACATCTTCAGTGACAAAGGTCGACTCAGGGAAGATGATCCTGAACACCCACAAGTTAGAGCAAGGCATGTAGAAATGCCTGGTCCTTTCACCTGCAGCTCCGGCACTGCTGCCTGCCGTGGAGCCTCCAGAGGGGACTGGGCAGAAGCTGGCACCCAGGGTCATTTCTGCTACTCAGACTTCATATGCTCATTGTCCTACAGTAAGACCTTTGAGAAATATCTCAGTAGTCCTATTTCACCCCTGTGTAACAAACAAAAAGAATATGTTGTTTGGGAGGGGAAAGAACAACCGAATTGTGAAGTAATTTTTTGTATAGGAGTTAGTTATCCACTGTGGTTTATATACTTCTCACAACAGATTTTGAATTGGGAAATAGGAAGGCAGAGAAGGGGAGCAGCAGACAACTTAGAAAACTGAGAATAAAAATTAATAATACCCAGTTTGCTCTAATAGAAGCTGAGAAACATATTGTCTTTTTCAGACAAGAAGTGTTTTGTGAAAGGAAAAGTGTTTTTTCATGACTAGTCTGTTTGGCCGGCTTTGTCTCCTAAAAATTACCAGACTACTTGGCAGAGAGGGGTATTCCTTAGATTCTCTTAAAAGTAAAAACCCTCAAAAGTTTAACAACAAACAGGGACAGGGGCATGAGTCAAGTCCTGGAACACCAGTAACTCCATCCAGTGAATATTAACCCAGGATCCTTGCTTCAGTCTTAAGTAGATGTCTAGTCACCTTCATACTAACTATTTTGGTATCTTCTCTACATCAGCATTTAGCCGGTTTAGGCCCTACCAGTATCTCATTACCTACAGATGGAAGAAGAAAGTAGCTTTTTGTCTACTGAAGAAGCCTATAAATCTTCCCTCTCCATGGCTTCAAACACCTGGCTCTGCTTACTCCCCCTACGAGTAGCCCAACGCTGCCTCTTGCTCATTCTCCCCTACACTATAAAACTTTCCTACTTTATCTCTCACCCGTCTCTCATAACTACTCCTTAATGGGTACCAGGTGGCTCCACTGACAGTTGAGGCTGACTCTTCCTATCACAGATATTAACTCCTTCCTTGCTTTACTTGACACTAGCATTCTATGGATTTGGATATGTCATCCCATGATGAGAACTAAAAAAGGGTGGAGGGACCGGGAAGAGCCTTGTGACCTCACAAACAAGCTGTTACCATCCTCTTTCTTTCCCCTTCAGACCAGAAGAGCTTCTGTGCAGGTAATGCAGAGCAGTGGACAGAGAATTGGATTCAAAGGTGGGAGACCTGCACCCTGCTCTCTGTTCTGCCGCTGAACTTATACAACCCTGCCGTTAAGCAAGAACAAAATAGGTATTCAAATATTTCCTGCTGGCTGAGGCTTTTACAGGAAAAGCAGAGCAATAAAGGCTGTAGAACTTTTTGCTATTGTACTTCTTATTAATTGTAGTAGCAGTCTGGGAGCTCATCACTACTAAGCTCTGTAATTGCTCCTACTTTAAGAAGGTTGTAACACAAAGAGACAGAACAAAAATGCTGAAGGGGAACAGAGATGTGACTATGCTGGGACTAGTTGACTCCTTATACCACTCACTTAAGAGAGCCAAGTTTTCAACTGAGGAGCCTTGCACCCTGTCCACAACCAGTACAACTACTGACAGACAACACCAAACACACAGGAGATTGTTGGTGTTTGAAAGCAGAAAGGTCTTCAGGCCAAGATAGCTAGAGAATGAGATAAAGAATTTTAGTGAAGCTTATTCTTTCAGAGTTAGTCTGATTGCATGGTAGCAAAAAGTGTCCCTGGAAAAAAAATATTTTTCTGGTGGAAGAATTATCATTTAACTGTCCAGTTTAAATAAACTCTAAGAGATTTGCATTGTGTCACTGGGCTTCTAACTGCAAGTATTGGTGACAGAATTAATCTCGACAAACATAGGTGTCTGTGACCTGACTTAATCATCTAGGTTCCTTTTTTTTGAGAGAACAATTCTAGAGCACAATTCAGCTCAGTTGCAGCTGATGTCTAAAGCTGGTGAGATGAGTCTTCTATAGTCAGGTGAACTGCATCCCATCCCATCCCATCTGCCAGGTGACACTCTCCTCTTCAGCAGTTTCTTTTTCAGGTTTGAATCAAATGAATCGTGACTTTTGGCTGTGCCCTTTATAGGTCATGCCTCATATAGTGTCTTGGAGGAGCAGAACAAGGCCATAAAGAATTGACTTATGACTTTCGGAAATCTGCCTGTTGTTTTCCATTCTTGACACCAGTGTGAACATGAATGATGCCTCACCGAAGAGAATATATGGCATATTCTCTTCTCTGGTTTTTGCCTCCACTTAACTGCTGCTTCTATAGAAAAAAAAGGAAAGATTTGATCAACTAAAACACTTATAGATAAAAAAATATTTTCACATAGATGAAATAAATGTCAATAAAATCAGTGATATGGGAACCATAAAATGTTCTGAGTAAAAATATCTTCATGAACAACAACAAAAACCCTAAGTTAAGAGCAAAAAGCATTACTCATTACAAAAGCACGAAGGATTTATTTGGCGTTGTTAATGGGATCCAAATGAAATGAAGATATAATTTCTCATCAAAAAACCAATATTTTTTCAAATTCCAGCTATACTTAAATCTATTTGTAGGTGCCAAACCTTTTTAGTAAAACCCGCTGGACTCTAGAGTTGCAGGTAATTGTATACAGTCACATGCTGCATTCCTCACTCTCAGCTTCCCTTTCCTTGTGAATTGAATGCCAAATTCATTTTTAATTATGATCTGCAGCTGACATATCAGGACACAAGTGATTTCAGTCACACCTGTACTGACCTTTGTCAGATTCAACTGAATCACAAGTCCATGGCATCCTTTTCCTGCCATGTTCCACCCTGATTTGCGTTTATGATGTTACAGCTAGTTTTGTCCCTCTGAAATCAAAATGCTCCTCTCATTGTGGTATCTTTAAACTTGTTTAATGCCTATAAGGATGAACTCTTGGATACAAGACACAGAAGAGATCTAGAAGACAAACATCCTTATACAATATTTAAATTGATGTATATTTAAAAAACTCCAAAATAAATTATAAGAAAAAACACACCCTAACAGTAAAAAAACCCAAACAATAACTTGATTTGAAAACTTAGCTAAGCTACAAAAGATGGTAAGTTACAAATGAGCTACAGTGAGCATTTGCTCAAAGTGGGTGAAGTACAGAAAGTAGACACCCACTTGCTGAGGGCGAATCTTTCTGCAAGCACGCAGAAGGAGGACTTGCAATGACGTTACCACGGTCTCCAACTGTTGCCAGTCCATCAGCTGAGCAGGCTGTGAGCTGTGGACAACATCGTGCTTTCCTCTCTGTACCAGACTCTCATTTCCTCCAGATGTGAATAGGGCTATAGAGTTACAGTGCCCTTGAACCCTGAGATTAGAAGTCACTGGTCTGCTGGTTTGTGGAGGAGTTTTTTTGGCTTTGGCTTAGTGGCATGGAACCATCTGCTCGAACGACCACCTCTTTCTTTTCCAGTATGAATCTGTCATCACGACAATTAGATGAGGCTCACAGGCTGGAACCTGTTTAGCTTAGAAAGTATCAGACTGCTGACAAGCCACCAGCTAGGACAGACACTCGTCTGGAACGTATTTTGTCTTTGGGCTGAAGGCAACCACATCTATCATCCCTCTCAAGGAGACTGCAAAACTCTAATGTTTGCCCCTGGCTTTAGGGGGCACAGGGTGGGAAACATGTGGTGAGGCAAGGGTGATTTTTAGCCTTTTTTTTTTTTCCTTTAATTTGTTTGACTGTATTTTGCAACAACTTATGGAAATCCAGTGGTTGGATTTTTTAAAAACAATGTTTTCAAATAGTTGGGTAGGTCTCCTGGAACACTGGTATTTTGTATAAAATCAAATAAAGACAGAAATAACACACAGGTTCCCCTTACATGCTGTTTGCCAGGATGGGAAGCATACTTAGGCTAAAAAAATCGGAGACTTTTAAGGGAGGAGAAAAGAGAACTGAAAAAACAGAAACAGTTTAGTTAAAGCATATAACCTGAT
>NW_009628199.1:7562-12107 GCF_000690535.1 Cariama cristata | reverse complement strand
TACATATACTTATATTTTTTTAAAGACTAAAAAAATGTTTAAAAAGCAAAAGAAGAAAACTCCGCTGCTTCAAAGGGCATCTTCTTACCCGACTCTCAAGGAAGGATACAGTCAGCATTGTGGGACCAGACAACCCAATGCTTAATATTGCCAGAATTACAGCCTGCTCCATTGCGTCTTGTTAGAACCTGCAGTAATTCTGCGTGGGCTTGGTTATTTTGAAAGCTTGCCGAGGGACACAGACCCTCCCTCATTACCCTTTTCTGCTTCTTCCCAAAGGAGAAGGTCACAGATTTGTCATTTTTTTTTGCTTTGACTTGTAATTTCTCCAAGGGCTGCGATTGTTCAACAGTCCCACTGGAGTTTGCCTCTTGCCAAAACAGACCAAACACGACGAACCACAAAACCGTGTTTTGTGCTCACTCCAATATGCTTACGCAGTGTCTGATCCCATCCTTTTGATGACAGACTTCTCAGCTCAGTGCCAACCACAGCCAGGTCAGCCTCAGAGCGTTGTAGGACTCGGTTTCACAACCGCAAAGCTTAGCAGGAGCTCGGGCAAACGCTCCAGCCGGAGGACAGGCAGCCGTGCCTGTGCCATCCCGGGGTAGTGCTCCTGCCGACGGCTGTGTCGGGGCAGCGTTTGAGGCCACTGCTCCTGCCGGGGTGGGACCAGTGCCAGGCACCCCCCAGGGATGGTGTTGGTGGGGTGAGGGCTGGCAAACCTCACCTCCCAACCTGGAGGATAGAAACATGGGGCCGTGCTAGAGCTATATAAAAAGAAGGGCATTTGGGGCCAAATAGGTTGTGTTCATCGTTCTGCACTCCCTGGGGTTTCTCTCTGGCTTTGCTGCTCTGCAAAAGGCAAACCTGCCTCACCTGGATACATCAGCCCTGGGTCAAGCTATGAGGTTATTTATTCCTACTGTTTTTGGTAACCGATGCCATTCCTCCCTCTCCCCCCGCCACACACACACACACACAGATCCCCTTGCTGAAGTTGTTTGCGGAGAGGGGAGAACATTTATTTCCTCAGTGATGTCCGCAGGTGTTTGCTGTCCGTGGCTGCCCTTCCCCAATGAGGTCGGGTGGTCAAACACCCCTGCAGCCCCCGGGAAGGCCGTGGTGGGTGTCAGGGTTGAGGGCTGACCCTTCCAGGCCAAATCCCTGACAAAAATCACATCATGCAGCCTCCTCTCTTCCCTCTCCCAGAGATGTCTCTGGCTGCAGCTGATGCCAAACCATGCCAGGAAAGCCCTGAATCCTGTGGGATCTGAGCTCTGGAAGGGGAAGCCCAGGTCTTTTGATGCCATCTTGTGGAAACCTCGCTATCCTGCCGCCACCGGTGCCAGTGTCACCTTGGGGACAGGGTTGTGGGCAGCAGGTTGGAGTGCTGATGGCTGGGGAATATTTTGGGATGAGGTTAGGAGCAGCTGATCTCATTTAGGCTTAAGCATGCACAGAAAAGCTGCTCTGGAGGGACAAGGATCATCCCAGCCGAGCAGCCATGCAAGGGGATCACAGGCCGGTCCCCTGGTAGTCGGCATTAGTTGTGTTGTCATTGCAGTGTGAGGCGACATGAGGATCGTAAGCCTTGTGTCAGATCAAATGATACATTCAGGAAAAAACAGATCAGCTGTTGGGCATGTAAGTGCTCTGGCTTGTGCTCCTTGTACCCCTCAATCCTCTTGTGGCAAGTGGTGCGGCAAGAAAAGCAGCTGTTCTCAAAAGGATGGAGAGACCTGGAGCCAGCCTTGAACAAGCTTTAGCCATGTAAATCCAAAACTGCAAACCCTTGTAAGCTCAGCAGCCAGCCGGCGAGGTCCAAATTCCTACCCATGCTGCTTGGAACAGAAAATCCTCTGTGCTTGCCCTGCTGTGCACGCCTGCCCTGGCCTGGGGTGAGCAGGAACCCGCTGGCCAAGTCCTCTTCCACCGAGAAGGGTGACCGGGTAATTCACCCTGGGACCTTATCACCAGGAGTGCCCTTGGCACTTTAGCGTCGGGATAGGATCACAGTCCTCATTAAACGCATGCACAGGTGCATTCTGTTCATAAAAGCCAGCCCCAAAAAAAAAAGGAGGAACCGCACGTGCCCCTGTCCACTGCAGCCCCAAGAGCCTCAAATGCATTCCTCCCAGGAGAGCATCCTTGCCAGCAGGCTGCAAGCTGAGGGATACTGGATTTGTTGGAGGATAGGAGGGGAAAATCTTCCCTCCTGTTGAATCCAGACGACAGCAAAGTCAAGAATTTTCCTCTACTGTTGGTGCACCAGGCTCATGCTTTACTGTCTCCAGTATGCAAAGATTTTTGCCTAACCTGCCAGATAAATTAGCGCCTGAGTGACACTTCTCTGAAAGACAGGCAGAGCTTTTCCCAGCCATCACACAACACCAGACATCCCCCATACTACAAAATTTGCACAATCTGTGCCTTAAATCTTTCTGAATTTCTTGCTTTAAGCCTATATACCCTGATGATGTGCAGCTCAGTGTTTCAGCTCATATCAGTATCTTCTGACACCCAACACAAGCATCTTCATGTCATTTTTAATTTGGAAAGTACGAGCAATGAACAAGTATCTTTAAAATCTGAAAATAAATAGGGAAATCTGAAAATAAATAGGAAAATTATGTATTGTTGTGTGTTCTCTTGTATTTAACTTTGTCTTCCTCTTCTGTTTACATGGTCTGGCTTACAGTTTAGAAACCACAATAACTTCAAGAACAGCAAAAGCTGCAAATTAAGTTACCATAAATCAGATGCCCACATCAAATACAGTCAGTGGGACCTGACTGATTTATAGCCAATTTGCATTTCAGGATATCGGCTCTTTCAAGGTACTCTTGCAAACTCATTTTACCACCTGGGGTACCTTGGAGAAATACAACCCACATAGGAGATCAGGAGCGAAATAGTGCTTGTTTTCCAGATGCAGAACTGGAAACCCAGCAGCACAATTGCTGCTTTGGGAGGGGGGTCCCAGGGATGCTGCTTTGCTGTTTGCACTGTTGAAAAAGGGGTTTATTGAGAGAACGAGGAAATATCTGCTAAATTCTGTCCTGTACCATGAACCTGCAACATGTTGGATACCAACAAGTGTGAAATCCCGTGGAAGAAGACATAACCAATGCCAAGACAAAACCTGTGAGAATGTGACCCTCTGAAAAGTCAGGCTAGGATTTCTTTTTTAGCAGCAGTCAGTTTGCAGCTTGGTATAAATGTTATCACTTGAACATCCCTTGTTTTGTACCGTTGGGTTGGCATTTGAAAAGGCACGGCAGGCTCTCATGTTTTCCTTTCCTTTAAAAACTTTTAGGATTGAGCCACAAATGACATTTTTCACATGAAATCCAGCTCCTCTGCACAAGAGACCGCATAGACAGGCGGTAATATAACGTTCCTTCCCAGGTCTGATGGAAACGTGTCTGCATTCATAAATTTAAACATCTGGCTCCACTGCAAAGTAGGTCAGAGCTCATCTGTCAAAGGATTTGTCAGAGATATGGGGAACTGTATTTTGTCCCTCCTGTCTCATTTGTGCTGTGGCAAAACAAGAGCAGCCGTTCCCTCCGTAGGTACTGGGAGGTGGTGGGGGTCCCCTGAGGGTGTAAATATTCCCCTACAGTAGACTTAAAGTGTGACCAGTCCCTCGCCAGTGTGTCCTGTACAGCTCCCTTTTAGGTGATGCTCCTTAGACTGGTCAGTGGTGCCACACCAGTCCGCACCAGTCTGACCCAGCACGCAGACCTGCTGCCCTAAGCCTTGGCAGGCCAACGGGAAGGAGAGAACGTGGGAGAAAGTCTGTACATCGGACGGTGCCGTGGCTGCTGCTGAGTGTTTGCAAATGCACTGCAGGCAAAGCTATCATCCCACGGTTCGGGTGCCATCGGGTACGACCGTGGCCAACTCTTCATTGACTGACTCTGGGACTCCTCTCTCTTTAACCTGAGCATCATTCCAGCCCAGGAAAAAAGGCTTCCCAAAAAAGTTTATAGCTACAGAAAATTACAAGAGAACAGTTTGTCGAAACAACATCTACTGGAAAGTCTCTCTGAGAGCCTGCTCCGGAGGGCAAAACCCCCAAGTCTGGGTGTAACCCCGCAGCTCAGCGGTGTGGTCCCTGGCACTGGTCAGCACAGCAGCATCAGCCTGGTCGCATCCAGCCCCACCAGTACTTGGCCTTCCTTGTGCTGTCAGCAGAGCCCCCCTCTCACCGAGGCACAGCCCTTGGCGTCGGCGTGGGGTCTCCTGCCCAGAAAACTGCAGTGGGAAGCGTTTCAGGCTGTGTCATGGGATGTCTCAGCCCAACAGCGTTCCCCCCCCCAGGCAGCTTCCAGCCTCCGGTCCTGCCCTGCACATTCGTACCCATGCCCCGTGCTGGGAACAGGTCCCAGAAACCCTTCAGCCACCTCCCAGCCTAAGGAAATACCCGAAGCACATGCTCCAGCCCGGAGGTAGCACAGCAGGGCCACTGTTGTCTCCCAGGCCTGCCAAAACCCCCAGTAATTAAAATCATTTCCCTGCAGTCAGCAAAGGACGCTG
>NW_009628199.1:7281-7543 GCF_000690535.1 Cariama cristata | reverse complement strand
TGCCTCAGGGGTAGGGGAGTGCATCGGGCTGAGGCCCCCGGGGCGGGGGGGCTGCTTACAAAATGTGGCAGTGAAACAGCCCAGACACCCACAGCAGTGACCATGCTGGCTGGCAGCTGCTTCCCTTCTCAAAACAGCCGGCCGGGGAAGGGGTAACCTCCGTCCCCTTCTGGGAAAGCTGGTGTTGTTCCCTCCAGGGCACTCCCAAGATAAGGGTCACCCAACTTTACATCCCTGGGCTGGAGCTGGTGCTGAGTTTGGG
>NW_009628199.1:6541-7250 GCF_000690535.1 Cariama cristata | reverse complement strand
ATTTGGACCCAGACCCTGAGCCAGCGGTTTGGCCCCGATTTACAGCCGAGTGGCAGAAAATTGGCAGCAATCCTTTCCAGTCCCGGCTTTCCAGGGAGAGTTATCCAGGCAAAACCAGGGCGACGGGGTGTGAACAATCCTGAGATCTCAGCAAAAAGCTACTGATGGAAGAAGAAGTGAGGAAACGTTGAAAGGTACAAGGGAAGCATCAGGCATGAGATAGAAGGGACTGATAAGGAGTAATAAATCTCCCACCTTTCTCCTTACAATTAAGAGGGGTCAAAATGTGAAGCCTGGGTATAGCACCATCCATCTCACCTGTACCACAAATGGGGTGGGCTACCAGGCCCCCTTCCAGCACCATCACTCCTCTTAGAGATTTCATTTGCATTTTTTCACAGAAGGCTGGCACTGCCTTGATGCTCCCCGCCAGAGCAGAGCCCCGCTGTGCCTGCGGGAAGAGGCAACCCCTGCCCCATTGCTTCCCCAGGCTCCGCAAACAGGACTGGCACAGAGCTCCGGGAATTGCTGCCTTCGGTTCATTCCTATTTAACGGAACAGCTTGGGAGGAGAAGGGCTGGCTCTGCGGAGCAGTGGAAATCTCACCCTCGGCCCTGCCCTGGCTCTCTCTCCGCGGTGCAGGAAGGAGCAGGCAGGACGTGAAATGGCCATCGCAGGCGTCTGTGGGTCTTGCTCATGGGTGGGGAAC
>NW_009628199.1:0-6521 GCF_000690535.1 Cariama cristata | reverse complement strand
TGTGGTGGAGGATGGAGCAGTGCAGAGAGAGGGAAGGCTCCTGCCTTCCCCTACCAGTGCCAGCCTCTCCTGGAAATTTTTCTTGAAAATAATTTAACATTTTTACTTTTTACTGCTTTTTACTGCTCATGTTAAATTATTTTCAAGAAAAATAAACCAACGTCCTCGCTGTGGCCAGGAGGTGCTGGGTCTGTGGGTGCACAGAGGCACCGGGGCACAGGTGGGCACCAGCTCCAGGACCACAGCAGTACCCAGGGACGGACCTCACCTCGGCTTGCACATCAGCTCATGGACCACTCAGGACACCATCGGCTTTCTACAGAAAAGCCGAATTTGTTTGAGCCTGGGAGAGGTTCAGCCCATTTGGAGCGGGGTGAGCTGTGTCTATGGAGTTGATGTGCAGGGATGCCCTTTTGGGGGTTGTACCCCACAGCGATGGGTCAGAAATCAGAGGAGGAAGAGCTCTGCGATGCTGTGGCCCAAAACCATAAGAAGACATCTGAGAGATGCCCCTGCACACGTATGACCATACGTTTGTAGCCCTCAGCTGCTACGAATGGTGGCAATCAATACTTTCCTATGCAGGGATAAGGGCAAAGTCGCCCCCCTGGTATGCCTGTATGTATATGCGTGTGCACCCATATGCAAGGGAGTCAAAAGGGATGGCAGAGAAACTGGGGAATCAAACAAATGAGCCTTTTTTGCCATGAGGAAGGACGGGGAAGGATGCCTGCGAGCACGTTGCAGGAGATGTCCTGCACTGTCTGTGATTTCCTGGATGAGGCTGAGCTCTATTTCTGAATGCAAATGACCCAAATTTCTCCACATTAAAACACAAATGAAACTTTTCCCATGATTTTCCAACACTTGCTTTCATCGCAAGCAGTGAGCAAGCTACAAAATACCAGCGCTGCCTATGGAATAAAAAATCCGGAAAAAACACACACTCAGAAAACTCAGATTTATTGCCAAGTTTTCAAGCAGGAGGGACGTGACTTGGTGCCTGCAAAATGAAACATTTACATTTCTTCTGCTGAATCAAATTCAGACTGGAGTGTGACACTTAGGAGCCCCAGCCCTTGGGAACAGACCCACTGGGGAGCACCCTGCCCTCGTCAGCCCTCGGATGGGGCTCCCCATCCCTGTGCGTGGTCCAAGAGCAGCTGCCGTGTGCCTCGAGATGTGACCTGGTGTTGGGTCCAACTCACACGAGGAGTTGATGTCCACAGCACCCAGACCCCAGCTCTGCAGGCAGCCGGACTTTGGTCTCAAACTGTCCAAAAATTGCTGTGTTTTGGCTCCTTTCAGCAAATTGAAGTACTTTTAATTTTGATTTCCCCCTGCCCCAACCCTAAAGGATCCAGACAGCTTATGCTGTTGTGTCAGCTGACTTTTCTGTCCAAAAATAATAATATTTTTGAGGTGAAATCCTCAGCCTGCTCTCTTTTAACTCTCCCCAGAGCCCTGTAACTCTGTGTGTGTGGGGATGCCTGTGTGTCCTCTGGCACAGTTTTGCACATGGAAAGAAGAAAGACCTTTTCCCTACCTGAACGCTCGCTCCCGTTATTAAACCTCTTTGAAGCTGAGCAATAAAAAGCCCCTATATCCAGGCACTGAGATCCCTACCAGCCCTTTAAAATCTTAAACGCAAATTTCACCATAACTGTACCAAAAATGCGGAAGGCCACTCCAGAAAGAATATTCCAAAAGAATAAAATAAAAATCTGTGCGCTTGCACTGGAATAAATAATTTGACAAGGGAAGCGGGGACAGTTCTTGCAGCAAATGCAGGCGTGTGCTTGTGTTTATCTGAAATTCAGCAGTTGTGGTGGGGGATGCGAGATGTGTATGGGTACAATAAAATACCCAGAGCCACCATAGCTGTCTAAAATGAGATATTGCAGTGCCTTTTTCATGCTGCATCATTTTTCCTCCCAATTCGACAGAAAATGGAGCAAAAGCTGGGGAGGGGGTCGGAATTATTGTAACCCTGATGGCAGTAGGTGAGAGCAAAACCTCATTCCCACAAATGAGTGCCAAGCTAGCACCCACCACTCTGCCCAAATGTACCCTCCGGTTCCTGCCTCCAAACCTGGGGGCAATGACGGTCCCTGGTCACGTACGTGCTCTTAGCCTGTAGGTCGGTGAAGCAACATAATGGCTCTTTCCTTCTTCTCCATGGGAATGTGTCTCAGTCAGAGCCCCAAAAAACCTTGAGAAACATCTCTGGATGAGCAAGGAGAAGATGCACAGAGACATCCAGGAACAACATATGTGGAAGAGTGATGACCATGGAAGGATGTCCATGAGTGATGACCATGTATTTATCCTAAAACCAGGTAAAAAGCAAACTTTTCAAGTTTTAGTAGGTGGAGGCAGCGAATGGCCATGCCCGATTTTCAAGATAACCCAAGGCACAACTACGCTGGCAAATGGAGACACAGGAAAAGCAGCTCCTGGGGCTGCTAGAGATCCTCTGCATGACCTTGGGATATCACTGTGTTTGTCCCTAGGAGTTCCTCGGAGATGGCTTTCTCCTTTCCTCCCTCTCTTCTTCCGTCTTCTCTTAGAGGGGCTGCCACATTCATATACCAACCGTGCTCCTAAATGGGGCGAGCACTCTGCTCATCCTTGGCAAGCAGCTGAGATGCCCAGGTGAGAAAGACAGCAGGCAGAAAAGCAGCCTACAGTGCCCAGGTCTTCTCCTCTCCTGGACCAGCTCAGTTTCTCCAGGTGATGGTCTAGCAGCTGGTCCCAGCCCAGCAATGCGAGGGCTCCTGCCCAGTCCAAACACAAACTCTGCCCAGCTACAACCAGGAGGTACCTTGGGAAAGTATAAAAACAAGCAGCGAGAATAAACATCCGGATGAGGGCTGAGGAGGGAAACCAAAACACTGAGAGAAGCCAGAAATAATAAGAACCGAAAACAAATAGAAAAAAAGCTAACGGGAGCAGCAGATCTAAAAATAAAATGAAAGAACAACGGCAGGGGGGAGGGACTGAAATATTTGGGGGGACTGGCAAGGCGTGTAGGGCTTTCAGGGCTCAGTTTTGGAGTCGTGGGGCTCAGCCCTGGGGCAGAGCCGGCCTCTCCTCTCACTGCCTTCTCTCCCAGATGTTGGGGAGGATGGAGAGAGCAGGCTGGCACTCCCAGGAGCTGTTTGGGTGGCAGCAATGACGGCAGCCTCCTGCCCACCCCTGCCACATCTCCCCTAGGGACAAAAGTGTTTGCTACCCAGGAGTAGGGTGCAGACGCTGGCCCAGGGGCAGATGCCCCATCCGAAACCCCTTCTCAGTTCCTGCCGGAGGCTGCTCATCCCTCCGACCCACACGCACGCTGGCCCGCAGGGCAGAGACCAGGTCTGGGAGGACAAGACAAGTCTCCTGTACACCCCAAATCAGTGATGTCCTGGCTGGAGCTGAACCCTGGTTAGCCTGGGAACTGTCCCAGGACAGCTCTGCAAATCCTGTCAATTCGGAGCCATTCACTTCCTCCAACATTTATACCTAGAGATGAAACTACTGAACATCAAACCCTTGAACCTCCTTTGTTGGTTCAGATTCCCTGAAGCACTTCAACCCCTCAGCGCCTAGATCACATGGAATCAATATGAGAAAATAATTAATTTCTTTTTTCTTTTTTTCCCCAAGGAATTAACTCGGCTCGCAGCGGGAAGGCTGTACAGGATGGACTCTGCATCTGGCCAGCCCATATGGGCAGGGAGCGTGGGGTGCACAGACCCTCTGCAGGGAGGCCGTTTCGGAGACAAGCACAGGGGCATTCAAAGACGGGTTTGAAACGCTCCCCGGGAAGCCACAGCAGGGCTGGGACCTGCCTCCACTTTCTCCAAGCTGACCACAGGGCTCCTCTGCATAAGCACCTTCTCTCCAAGGGAGGTCCAAACCCCTCCAGGCCAGAGACCCTACATGGGACATTGAGATATTTGCTTTTTCTTGGGGTTTCCCCCATTTTTCACCTGTTGCTCAGGCCTGGGAACCTTCCCCCATCACCTTTCTCTGCCACCAATGCTCCCCTCATCCTGGCACCGGGGCTGGCTCCTCGAGATGGCATTTCCGTGGTGGGACTCCAGGAGCTGTAAGGAGTCTGGGAGCATGCTAGAATAAAAGAAAACACTTTGGCCACCTCTTGGCCCTTGACTCAGAGCAGTTCCCCTCTCCCGAAAGCAACATGAACTGGGTCACCCTGAGCTGGGTTGCAGCACTGCTGCCACCGGACCCACCACACCAGACCTCCCCTTTTCCGCTCTTGGAAGACCTCCGGTCTCACCAGGGCTGCAAGTCCACGGCCACCTAATTAAAACCAATGGTGAATTTTAAAGATGGGGAAAAATAAAACAATAAAAATAAAAAGAAGTCAGTCTGGATGGAGAGCCAAGGAGGCCACGTGCCAGGAAAGCAAGCCGCCTGCCAGTTTGGCACAGAGTGAATGCTTGGCCTGTTGAGACAAGACGCTGGAGCGGGGCACACTGAAGAGGCACTTACCATCTTCGGAGGGAAAGGAGAGGCGGGGAAGGGGCCAGAGACAAGAACCAGATAGAGCCCGAATGACAACCGAATCCCAAACATGCACTCGATCATGGCGATGGGTGGTGGGAGAGGATCAAGACATCTCCCTGCCAGGGACTTGGCTGGCATTTGTCAGCACAGCCTCATAAATGACAACACTGCGGCTGCTGCAGACAGGCTCCCACCAAAACCAGAGCTGGAGATACACAGGGCAGGGGACAGCCCCCATCAAGCACGGTGAGGGTGCTGGGCTGTGGACCCACAGAAAAGGGCTCCCAGCGAGCCGGGGAGCACACGGCGATGGGGCAAGGAAGAGAGGGCTGTGGCCAAGAGATGCACCAACTCTAAGAGTCAGAAGTTCAAAGGACAGCGAAGGCCCCAAACCCCTTTGCCTTGTGCTGGAATGAGACACCCAAATCAGCACTGGGTGCTGAAATGGGGGTGCAGGGCAGGCAGACGCCCAGGTGCTCCCTGAGCACGCCGTACCCCGGCAGGGCAGCAGCCCGCAGGCTCCTCCCGGGCCACCCCAGGCCAGCGCCGGAGGAGGTGTGGAGGCCATGCATGACTTTCCCCACTTCCCACCTCTGGCAGCGTGCGCTGGCAGGCAGCACGGGCTGCTTTCCAGGATCCGGTCTCTCCTTGGCCCCTTTCCCTGGCTCCCCAGGACACGGCACAGCAGACAGTAACATGCCCGCCTCTCTGTGGGTTGGTTTCTTATGACCCAACGCAAGGAGCCTGTGAAAGGAGCAGCCGTGGCCAAGTTTCCCCTTGTTTTTACTTTCCCTGTTTCATTTTGTCTGGGTCCAAGTGGTGGGTTTCAAATCCAGCCTTTCCCTTTTGCAGCTCTACCCTGCTGGTCCCAGCGGTGCTATAAGAAAATGTGAAGGTGGAGGCAGCCGGCACCTCCCTGGCTCCAAAAGCTGCACCCGGCAGGATCCCGGGATGGGCTCGCAGAGGACTGATGGAAATGCACCCCTACTTCATGTCTCCGCTGGGGAAAAAGAAAATCGGGTTGTTCAACGTGTGAGTCTGAGCTTTCAAAGATGGGGTGGGGTTTTTTTCCCTCCCAAAAGTCCCTTGTTTCTGTCCACGCACTTCTGGATGTGCGACCACACCAAGGCTGGACCTGCTGAGCTTTCCCAACAGGTTTCTCCTAAAAACTCCGACAGGGTCCTCCACCGGCCCCTGTGCGCCCCGATCTCCTGGTCATACAGCTGCAGCTGCACCCTTCACCCTGCAATCTGCTCAGGGTCAGACCCTTTGCAGCCCTCCTTCCCAAAAGCGGGTTGCCCGTGAGAAATGAATGCATTTCGTACACTAACCCGCATGGGTAGAAGATTAAAAGGCAAACGCAGGCTCGCCGCTCTCTCCCGAGGCCTCCCAGCTGCCTCCAGATTTGCTGGGGCTGCGTTCGCTCCCCTCCTCTCCTCTGGGCATTGCCTGCCCAGCTGCACAGCATCCAGGCGAGCCGGCAGGACGAGTGACGGGTAAACAGAGCTTTTCCATGGAAACATTTGTTCAACAAAGAATTGCAAATTTTCATGGCGAGTATCTGGTTTCCTCCAAACTTTTTTGTTGTTGTTTTTGAAAGCTGCCCGGCCAGTCTGAGTCTGGCTTTCAAGAGCATTTTTTTTCCCCTAACACTTAATTTTGAACAGCTAGGATATCCCTGCTCCTTTTTTCTTTTTTTTTTTTTTTTTACTACTTTTTTAGATTTCCATCCCTTTTTCAACATACCTGGAGGTGATGGTGTCTCCTTTGGGCTTTTCTACAGGGCACGGACTCTTCTCCTCGCTGAGAGGTTCGTGATAATGATGGGTGACCCAGGAAGGGACATTTGACTTTTTAGGCTGAGCTTAAATGAGAGAGGTGGGACTGGACAACCTGCTCTGGGCCACATCAGCCCATGGACGTGGGGGAAATTCCAGGTTTTTCACAGAGCCAGTGAGGAGTAGCAATAATTTGGAGGTAACACCGACTAAAGCTCCTAAAGA
>NW_009628198.1:0-14687 GCF_000690535.1 Cariama cristata | reverse complement strand
AGATCATCCCCCGGGTCGCAGCACACACAGGCGTTATCCCTGCTGCCCTCCGGTGCCAGCGCCAGACTCGGGCACTCCCTGCAGTCAGAGACCTGAACAGTGGCATGTTTGCGGGGGAGCTCCGTCTGGGTCGCTCCATTCCTCCTGGTGACGGCTTTCAGCCGAGTGGAAACCATCGTTAGGCCTCCTCTGGTTAGGCAGGCGATGACCACCGGTGAGGGTTTACCTCTTGAGCTGTCAGACCTTCAGCGTCCAGCCAGCACACCCTGCCTGCACAAGCTCACACGCCACACTCCTGATCACTCGTGCTCCCTGAAGGCTGTTATGTACGTGCGGGGGTTTGGCTGCCGTCAGTCTTGGCCCCGCCCACGCTGAGTCAGAGCTGCCGCTCGTCACGGGCTCGACACCTTCCCCCCCTCCCCGGGCTTTTTACCTCAGGGGTTTTGCCGCTCTTGGGAAGGTCCTCTGCTCCAGAGCCCTTTGTCTCGGTGGCTTTGAGTAGAATAGAGTATAATTAAAAAGTTAGGTTGGTTAAACTTATTCTGTAACAGCAGCTGGCAGTACAACTCAAAAGAAAAAAAAAATAAATCCCTTTTTAAACAGGGCTTTGTTGCCCCATGCTCTTGAAGGTGCAAAGTATTGCAAGGTCAAGGATAAAAAATAGTTCTGATATACTAGAATGCATTTATTTGTTTCCTTATTTCCTCATCTCCAGGAGCTCTAGCTAGTGCTCCTGTCTGAGTGGGAAAGACATAGTCAGGCATATGACAGCTCTGCCTTTGTGTGAGTCCTTCCAGTCTCTTGGCAGACTTTTTGCCACGTGTGCCCTCCACTTGCCTTTGTTAAAAGCAGTAGTATCTTCTCAGCATGGTGAAGCTAGCCAAGCTGAGGTGGCCATGTCCTTTTTCATGCCTTCCAACCTGTGCTCCAGAGATTACTGGAAAATTTCAGTATCTTCTGCATGATTCCTTTCAGAAGATTTGACAGCCTTTTTTGTTCAATTCTGTGCTGCTAAACGAACTACAGACATTGCCTGATTTGTAACAGAAGCAATTTAAGTCATGGTTGAGCAGGCTGGATGGGCAGGAGGGCTAGATCATGCGGACATTCTGCAGCATCCCTCTAAAACTTTCTTCAGGTTTTCTGGCCTTCAGCTTCAGGGGATTCACACTCCATGAAGAGAGAACAGAGCTAACAGGTACTTCAACACCTCTCTTTTGGTGAGAGAGCACAGAATACATCTTGGCTTTTGCAGTGCTACTAAAAATCTGGTGTTCATAGAGGCAGCTCTGAGGCAAAATTATCACACTAATGGAGTCACTGCTGGCTTTGTACCGTGCTTGGCGTTGATCTGTAATACAGCATAAAATGCAGGACTGCTTCCCATAGTTTCATCTCTTCTAATGGAGATTTTTTTTTAGTGTGAATTGTATGTTTCTTTAGTTTGACCTCTTGGAAGAAAAGCTCCTCTTCTTCTCAAAAAAGAAAGAAAAAATGTAGGAAGGAGGAAAGGGAGGAAAACGGGAAAGTGAGGGAAAAATCTTTGTATCTTTTACAAGATAATAGAATTGAAATTAATTTTTAATTTAGCAGAGCTCTGGCCCTTCAGGAAAATCTGGCTAAAATGGTCTGTAAATTTCATGGGAACAATAGCTTAACTTGTGTTCTGAATGTACTGCAAACTGATCAGCACAGAGTGCTGCATGTGCATGCATACTATGAGAGGAGTTCTAGCCCCATTGCATAATACAGCTTGCAGCTATGTCTTTCTTTCTGCTATAATACCTCCGTGATGGACAAATCCTGATCCCTCCAGATCCTGATGCCAGTTAAAATCCAAATTTATTTTTTTTTTTTTTTTGCAGAGGAAACACTCCAGACGCTTCTGTGACTTGATACAGAATTTGGTTTTGTCATACACACATTTTTGGAGGTAGAGTACACTACTGTGTACTACTAGAGTACATAGAATACTATGTTTAAAAAAACTGGGAGGAGAAGAATTCCTGAGTCTAGTTTATGGTTATTGTCAGTCAGAGTATTACTGTGAACATTTTGCAGCCTGTTTATTGTCCTGTTAAACAGATTGCAGAGCTCTTGCAAGTGATACATCAGATACTTTTGCTTATCTGGCTATGACAGTCCCTTATTCCTTTAACCACTCTACATGTTAAAGGAGGTTTTTTTCCTATAACAGTATATAGCAGAATAAAATATAACTACAGTAAGCAAGGCAGGATCCTGAAGCCATTGGTAGATATTATCAAATTGGACAGGGTGGGATGAGATCTTGTGAGAAACCTGGAAGTTCTCTCCCACCCAGTACTAGTAAAGTTCAGTTCAACAGGCTTCCAACTGGTAAGGGAAATCCAGAATAAAGACTGCTCTGCAAAATGTAGCCTCTGATGAATGGCTGAAGAAGCAGTAGTAGTTTTGTCTAGAGAGAGAAAAGCCAGAGACACAAGTCTTCCAATATGCAGAAGATAGCTTCTGATGAGAAGCTGGTACACATTCCTGGTAAGACAGCATCATTTACTGTCTATGAATGAAACGTTTGTCTGGGCTGAGTCACTACAAGGAAAGCTCTTCTTCAGAAACCACAGCACTGCTCTCATTGTGTGGCCTTTATCATGCACCCCCAAAAAAAGATACAGAGATCATGGAAGGAGAGTGTGTGTGTTATCAACCTGTTGACAAGAGGGAACAAAAAGAGCAATTTATCTGCACAGTTAGTTTTCTGGCGCAACAGAAAGAGCATGAATTTCTGTTAGTTGCTCATGCTCCTGATTCTAGTGCATTGGACTGCTGTTCATTTATTGATTGAAGGCCTTTTTAAGAGACAAGGATGACAAAGTTGCAATGAAACTGTGAAAGTCTTGAGCAGATCCATCAATCGTTGTCACTGACTTCAACTAGGTTTACTTTGTTCAGTTCAGAAATGATGAGTAACGTTCATTTGTGCCTGTCATTATATTCCCAAGACACTTGTCATGCTATAAAAACAGTAGTTTTAAGTAGCAGTCTCCTGTGCAGTCTCATCAGACCTGTTCCTTAGTGCATATATTCTGCTTCTTTTTTCTCCAAATGTTTTAAAATGAGCACAAGTTAGAAATATAGTGAAACTGGCAGCTCAAAAAAAGGTTACTGTTCTCAAAACATAAATAAGATGATGACATTTCAGTAAACAGTGTATTTTGTTGCTTGGAGTACCAGTTAGAGGTCATTCCTTCATAATCTCTCATGTCAGAAAATCAGTTCAGCAAAAAGCTATTTACAGCTGAGAATTCTGAAATAAGAGATCGGAAATTACACACTAAATTCAAACATCCAATAATAGTAAAAAGATAGATTCGTGTGGAGCTGATCCAAAATCTTTTGCGTGTATACATTTTTGTTGTTGCAAAATGCCATCGATGAGCAAGAAGTAATATTTTTTATTAGACGAAATGACTATAAAGATAAATAAATAAATAAAAGAAACAGATTACAATTTTTTCTGTCAAATATGAAAGGCACAAAGCAGGCTAACTGGACTTGTAACCTTGTATGCTTTTTTCTAGCTATGAGCAGTGCATCTTTTGAAAGATAATATTTTTTCCACAAGCTTTGTCTCTTAAAGCTCTTAGCCTTGTTACTTTATGCCCTCGTTAAAAAAGCAGCAAATGGAAAATCTCAGTGGATTAAATGCTCTATTTTGTCTCCACATCAATATTTCATAAGGGAATTACATTTAGTGTGTTCCACTCCTCCTGCTCATTATGCATGGATGGACAAGCAGGAGCAGGTCAGTACTCATACCGCACGATGAAGTGCACCAAATAACATTAATGTTAGCTAGTTCTTGTGAGGCCAAACTGCTATTATTCCTCACTTGGTTCCTGTTATCCTTGGCCTTCCCACTCTCCCCCCTACACAGCATTAATTATGTAACACTTAGAAATATAGCTGTGGGATCTGTGGGTTTTCCAGCAGCATATTTTGAGCGGTTGGCAGTTAGTGTCAACAGCACTGAAATAACCACCTCTTCCAAGCACTTTCTCTGTAAATCCCAAAGTCCTCAAGGACACATGACTCTCTGAGGTTTTTAAATGGGGAAAATGAGGCACTGGTAGAAATGAGATTTGGCAGCTCAAGTCAATGCTGAAGTCGGAGCTGAAACACAGCTCTCCCAGCTCCTGCCCCTGCACTCTCTGCTGCATCTCAGCTCCTCATGAGCACAGTGGAGGTCACTTCTTCCTGAGGTGGGGCCTTGCTGGAATAATTGGTGTACAAATTATGAACAGCCCTGAATGCTAGCCTTACTTGCAAGAAGTAGAAATGGTCCTTTCTCCCAACCAGCAGTTTCGGGAAAGATTAGGTGAGATTGAGACCACTCTCCTTGTCACCGAAATCAGGAATAAAACCTCTTAACACTAATGTAATATTAAGAAGCAGGCACTCCTTTATTGCAGCGCTGGATGCATGGGGGATCACTCCACCTATCGTGCATACCCAGCTGTTACCATGCACAGGTTATATAGATACAATTGATTACATATTCATATAATTCCTGGAGTCAAGATCACTTTTCCCCGAAACCATTTACATACAGTTACATCATACGATTATATGATCACTTCTACTGTTACGCATGCTCAGGGGAAGGGTTTTCACCTGGGCAAGGATCTTTTTGACCTGTGGGTGTGAATTTCTAGTATTATAATGAAGGTAGGTTTCTTCATGATACCTTAAAACTAATTTCATTGCCAAGTTTATCAAGTAGATGACCACTTTGCCAGGTTGTCACATAACTCATCTATGCTTACTGGCCCAAAACAATCAGTTTCAAGTGTTCTCAGCTTTCAGTACTTTACATATCTTTATTCTCTTTATCAGTCCCTCATTATCAATCAAAGTCATCTTAACCAAAATTCAAAGTACGGTATAATCAAAACCTTATTGATTACCAATTTTCTTATGCAAGTGGCTTATTATTCTGATGACTGTTACATAAATTCTTTTATCTAAAATGCGTACTATGTTCACTCTTGAATTTAACCTTTACATTGATTGATCAAACTTAGTTTTCTGATTAAAATTCTTGGTGTTCTGATCAAGCTAAGAAGGGGAGAGGGGATTGCCAAGCAGCATAATTGGTGTTCATTGTGCTTAACTAGAATCCATAACGGGTTCTATAGTTTCTTAAAAAAAAATCCAGTGACTGCCTGGTGAGGTACCTATGATTACTTATTTCAAAACATTAAACTCTATAGATACTAAAACATTACACATTATTCCTATAGTTACCGATTTCAAACTTAATACTTCTAGGGTTACAATTCTATGATTACACACAGTCCCTATAGAGACTTAAACACAGCACACCTTTACTTATCTCATTTAGAATCAAACTGAATTTTTATATCAAATCTCATTTGATTTCAGATATTTGTAACATCCTCAAGATCCTCCCTGCCTACTGCAGTCAGAAAACCTCAGGACCCGACCATATTTTTGCTCTTTGTTTCATCTCATGCAGTGTGCCAAGCAAGGGGACTCTTTTGTGGGATTTCAGAGTCAGGCGCAAAGAGATCCTGTTCTTTTTGATCAAACCCAGCTATACAGCACCTAAACCTTCTTTCTCCTGCTCTTTTCCAGGGCTACCAGCCTGGCCCTGCTGCTCAGACACCTGCAAATAGTTCAGGCTGCAGACAGAGATGAAGCACTTTACTCATTAACAGAAATACAAGCAATGATGGTGGCCACTGATGAAACACTTCATACAGACCAAACGTATAAAGTTTTACTAATCCTCACTCTACATGACCTCGACTTGAGAAGAAGCTGTCACATTCACAGCCCACTGCCTATTGACTTAAAAATGCACAGCGCTCAAACTAGAAAGCTCTTAGCCACCAGCACATTGCAACCATCTGCTGAAATCGTCTGCACATACAGACTGTACTTTCTAGCAATACCCTGTAGGTTGCAAGGAATATGTAAAGCTCAAGCCTGTCATTACTGAGGGGCAAACCCACAGCTGCAGAGCTGTTCTCAGAGAGCTGGGACCGCTTGCAATGATTAAGATTAGTGTATATTTGTGTTATCAAACTTGGAAAAATACCAGCTGTTGCAATGAAGAAATACTGGTTGCTGGGAAAAAGGCAGTCTCCTTCCAAAGGTGTGGTGTTTCTAATGCAATTTCTAATGCACTCTCTAGTGCACTCTACCCTGGTGTAGAAGCCCATGCCTCCAGCTTGGTGCAGTGAGAGTTACTTAGAGGCTGAATGTCGAGCAGACTGGATAGCGCAGCTGCCCCAGTAGATCCAAAAATTGATTGTTAGGATCACCTCAATGGGAAGTGTAATGAAGCTAAGCAGCAGCCTTGTCATTAATTGACTTAAGTTCTGTTACCAGTTTCAATTGTTTGCAATCATGCATGTGACAAATTAGGCAGGGCTGCAGGAATTAAAAAGAATCAGCTCTGAGAAATGCAAAGTACCTTGTCAAAATCTGGACTGTCACCACATCCCAGTGAACTACAGGTAGGTGTTTGTCACTTGCTGATAGACTGCATAGCTACCTTTTGTGTGCACAGCGACTGCTGTGTAACTGAAATCTCAGAAAATTATTATCTCTGTGAAACAACTTAGAAAAAAATAGATAAATGACCAAAAGCTACATAATTGAATATATGGTGTGAATCAATGACATGATCTGTGCACGGTTAAAAACAAGCATGGATACTGCTGAGAATCTGTATGCAATTGTGGAAAGAGACTTACTTTCCAGAGGTGTTTAAACCACATCTGAGTAAGATTTATCAATGCAAAAGATGTCATGTAGAAATGGTACTATTTTTTGGAGCAAATATAGACCCCTGGGAAGAACCGTGCACAACCTAATACTTAATGGTCTGGATCTTTGTGAAACAGCCTTTGAGCACCATGAACTAAGCGAAAGCTGCAAATCAGAGGACGGAAGAGCTCAATTTCAGGGAAAAGCAAAAAGCAAAGGAAGGCCCTAACACAAACCTCATAAACACATACACACACACAGAGAACAAAATACTTGTGAATCATTCCATATCTTCATTAGAGGTTTTCTTCAAAGCAGCAATCACACACCTTTTCCAACACTCCCAGGAATATGTAAAAAACTGAGTACCCAAGTAAAAATATCTTTCTCCCCTTTCTGCAGGCTGGAGAACAGCTCTCAAAACAAGATACTTTACTCCAGAGTTGTTTTGTTTCCTTGTCATCATTCCTCATATGGGAAGCTGATTCCTGTGCCCTTGGCTGCATTTAACATTGATATAGCCATGTACATAATACCACTGCAATTAACAGAACGCTAATTTCTACCATGAGTCCACATGTTTGTATGGAGGGTTGGATTTGCTATTTAATCCAGCAGAATGCATCTGAGATTTTTTTTCACTGCTACATGAAGGTTCCTGATTAGCTTTCAATACTGTGAAATGAAAAGCAAGATATTTTGTTCTGTATTTTGTGCTAATGGCTTAATCTCAGCAGGATATCTGTTCCACAAAAGCTTTGAGAGGCATACCAATTAATTATATGTATCACAGAAACCATCACAATTTCCTCATCTGATTAGCACAGTGTGGCAACATTCACAATGATACGCTGCTCACCATAATCTTCTTCACAAGAGTTTATTTTCTGTTTTCAAAGTAACGTTAAGGAAGACAGCTGATCTCACATTCTACACATCAAGCTATAAATGAGGTGTCAGCAGAGAGTAACACTTCTAGGTTGCCAACATTTAATCTGCAGTAAAATTAAATCCTAGGCCACCCAGTTCATTGAGTCAAGAGTTCAGTGCAGATGCTGAACTGGATGTCAGGAAGCTTCTACATTAAACATATGCAATCTTCTGCCCCTTTTAACCATGGAAACACCACATAGTACCTGCATATGTGCACTATACATGCACAGCATCACCCCACAGCACATTTCTTGTTTTTAAGAACAGGCTGCATCAGCACTGTGACTTCTGAGAAATCAGCACATTGCACGTGTGGACAGGCAGCCTTGGGGTCCCATTGCTTACATGACAGAGACCAGCATAGGACCAAAGGGCTATCTTTAGCTTTCAGTGATGGGATAATTGCCAAGAGCTTTGTCCATGGGACCTTTGCTTTATCTGCTAGTAAAAACCACATCTGCTATCCAAGGAGCTCTGCCCCTTGCCCCACTCTCATTTGTAGAGATATGCCCGAGCCATCAAAAGGTGAAAATGAAAGGATCTATGATCGTCTGTTAGCAATCCAACATGGTAGCCATGCTTTTCATTAACGAACTATGAAAATGGCATGCCACTCTGCAACCTTGCTCTTCCTGTATCCTCTTCCCTTCCAAAGCAGGACCGCAACTATTTCTTATTTTTTATAAAGTCTCAGCAATCAGCAGTGTGGAAATAACACTCATTTGCGAAGTTAGTAGAACTTCTTCAATTTCAAAGACCTCTCCGTGCATTCTAAAGTTTAACAAACTTAGCTTGGTAGAAGCTCATTCCTCCAAACTATTCGGAGAGGAGCATTTAAAAAGAGAACCTGACTTTGGACTGACTCTCAGCGGCCGTGCTTTCACCCGCTTTGTGCAACTCATACGTGAGACAAACCTCAGGCCTGAAGCCAGCTGCCTATGCTAGACTAGCGCTAAAGCAGGAAGGAGTGGAGTCAAGCTCAGACCCTGAGTCAAACCTTTAGCAAATGTAATGCCACCACAGCCTGAAATGCTGTTGTTGCCTACAGCACAGGCTGAGAGTACTACAATAATGCTATGTAAATCTCACCTGCTTTTAGCTGGTAATATTATTCTGCTTTAAGAGACTGAGTCACTGAGAGTTGTAAGGTAGTGGTAAAGACTGAAGCAATTCGTTTGACTAGATCTAACAAGAGGACAAAGATCCCTTTGCCTACCGCTGTAGCCTTGCCACAGGACTCCCACTTGGCCAGTAATGGCTAAAATACTAAGAATTACCTTCACAGGCAATTTTCCCAACCTGCAGCCAAGCACAGGTTTTTGCTTTTGTCACTGTTTAAGGCTGGGCCAGCTCTTAAAATGGGTGGCAGATGCTCTCTGTTAACACCCTCCCTCCCACCGGGAAGGGAAAGGATGGAGAAAAGGGAGAGAGACTTATGGATTGGAAATTAAAACTAATAACACAATAATAATGGAAAATACCATAAGGTATTAATACTAGTACTACTAACAGTGGAAATAAAAGGAAAAGTATACAAAACCAATCCTGAGTGTCCCGATGATGGTCGGGGGATTGCAGGCCGCAGGCCACAGCCCCCAGAGGCTCGGCCCATGACGCCGCAGGGCGGGCACCCGGATGTCCCGGACCGGATTGTGCTGCTGACAGGAACCGGATTCAGGAATGCACGGATCCGGGGCGGAGGCCGGGGGTTTAGCAGGGTCCCACAGGGATGCCGGCCATGAAAGAAGAGAGTGAGACCCTCGTGATCCCTTAGCTTTATACTGAGGATGACGTGGATGGGATGGATACCTTGTTGGTCAGTTTTGGGTCACCTGTCCGATCTGCACTCTTCTGCAGGTGTGACCTTTTTACGACTTTTTACTCGCTTAACAAAGGGAGGCCAGCAGTGGCCTTGGTCTTCATAGGGATAAGTATAAACATGGGCCTCTCTGCATACCAATCCTACTTATACTTCAGTAGCAACTATAAACATCGAGCATTATCAAGTCTGAAAAGCAGACAGTGTCTGAAAAACATGTAGCTGTACTTTTAGAAAGTGTAGTTACTTAAAAGAAACTTAACTGAAAGAAAAACTCCTGAAAGGAGAAAATAACCCTGTTTAGCCAAACCAGGACAGCTTTCTTCACACTTTCTTTGCAAATAAGCAAAATTGTTTCTGGTTTTATAAAAACACAGACCTGAGGACAGAAAGTAACTGCGTATGACCTGCCCCACATGCTTCCCATTGTTTTCTGTTTATTCTAGTTCTCTCTTTCATGGGCAATTTTCTTCCAAAGCTTTCTCCTTTGCAGCACATTACTGTTCTGATAAATCCTCATTCAAATTTCTGTTCGCCATAGATAACTCACAGTCAGGTAGCATCCACCATTGCCATCACCAGAAAGATGCCTGGGTAACTGCTAAGTGCTTTGGAAAGCTCCCTTATCAGAACATCAGAATCAACTCTTCCCTTTAACTCTACTCCGATTTCTTTTTTTTTTTTTTTTTTCCTTTGCAAGGTCAAAATGATGCAAAGAAATGTCATCCAAAAATGAAAAAAAGATAATTAGATGACTTAATTATTGGTGGCTAGATTTCTCTTTTGCAGTGCATGTCTGTTGGTACTACAATATAATTTTCACCTGCTATCATATGCAATATGTGCCTTCCAATTTAGTTGTTTTTTACCATGTCAAAAAAGGAAATCTAGAGCTGCTTTCTCTGCTTCTTCTGTTCATCTGCCTCTGCTCTACTTATTGCTCATACATCTAATTTAGCATGAGGGGGATGCACATCTCTGGCACAGGGATTCACATTTTTACATTACCATGGCTTGGTAGTTTTTGTTTAGGTGTATGCTTTCTAAATAGGCAAGCTAATGAAGGAAATTTACTGATTTCATCATTCATTTCATCTCATGAGTCTCAATTTGTCATAATTTACTGTGTCTATTTCTGACATCTCACTCCTGGTATCAGGTAGATATATATTCTCCTTGGAAATATTCTGCTGCTGAAACTTTTTTTATTCTGAGCAGTCTCTTTGAAACTGCCTCACATTTGTTATCAAGACCTCCACACACCACCTAGCACTCAGAAGGGGGAGCAAAAATGTAACTGATTGTTAATTCTGTAACTTGGCTAATGTTCCTGTAATTTCTGTCTACAGACTGATAGATCCTGGGGGATAGAGTCTGCAGGGAACTCGGGGAAACTGCCAAAGGAAAACTTCCACAATAGTTCCCTACTTAAAAATCATCATATCCTGGGATCAGTGGAGATCTCTTGATACCATTTTATGTAATTAAGTCTTTGACAGAAAGTTACAAAGTGAATTTAAACTGAAATGTTATTTGGTGGAGTCGGCAGCATAAGGAAATTGTTTAGCAAAAAAGTGTGCAAATGCAGTTTTATAGAAAGTAGTGAATAATTTTTTGATTTTCCTCTTAGAACCCTTTGTTCAGTGGTAGGTGCAGGCAGGATTCACCTGTGCCAGTGTCTGCCTGACGGCTGGGAACTCTGTGAAAAAATAACAGCATGTTACAATGCAAAGTAAGCAGCTGAGAGAACAATCATGGAACACTTAATGACAGTATCCTGGCACACTGTCTGTTGTGCCTTATTCAGCCACCTAGACCAAAGCCTTAGCAAATGCTCAAAGGCATGCTGCCAGGTAAGAGCAAACTCTTAAACAGCTCTGGATGTAAAAGCAGCTCAATTGCCACACTTTGATAATCCAAAAGACATTGTTTTTTAATCTCCTTTAAGTTCTTGAGCAAAAATACTTATTTTAACCAAACCCACATTAAAAAAAACAACAAAACAACCCCTCCCCCCAACTTTTTCTGTTTTGTTGCTGTTATATTATTATTAATCTCTTTTGTGTGTGCTGCAACTTTGACATAAATTCCATGATAACTTTGCGGGGAATGAAAGCGCAGTCTACTTCTCACAATTTCTTTGTCTCTCTAAAAGCCAAGTTCTGACTCTACTGAAAATGCAAAGATTAATTTTCTAGTTGAAGTTTTTGGCTGGGACTCAGGAGACCTAATGCTTGCTACATATTTGGGTTACTCTGGATGCATCACCTTAGTTCTGTACAGTATGACCTGTTTCAGTTCAACTACCTTCAACATACCTTCCTTCTTCTATCCCTTATCAAACCCTGTAAGTTTGAGCCCAGGAGAGCATGAGAAACTAATCCCACAGTCGTTGCTCCTCAGCACCATTTGGGTAAGCAGAATGATGGAAAATGTCACTGAATAAATATTCTGGAAGAGTAAAGACTGTGGGTTTGGGATCTGCAAACTTAGTTCTTATACCTATTTCTACAACCCTTGTTTATGTACTGTTAGATTATCCCAAAAGTGCTTGGGAAGTGAATATTATTCAATGTGAATACAGTGGTGAGATAGCAGAAAGAACAAGGTATGGGGAATTTAGATCCAATAGTTTTAAACATGAGCCTGTACTGCTTTGGAATTTCTGTAAGTATTTATATAATAAATTTACACTTAAAAAAGCCTTAAAAATACTGAGAACACTAAGAGTACAAAGTGAACTTCGATAAGTAGAGTTGGTTTGCACACGTCTTTCTTTAAGGCAAGTAATCAATACTTTGTGTTTAATCAGATTGAAAAGGGAGATAACACCTGTGTTATACATATTTATGGGCTGCACACAGGTTTTCTGTCCTTGCAAGGGGTTCGCATGGTCTTAAATGGAGTTTGCAGAGATTGACATGAGCATCAAACCAACATGATTCAGTTCATCCCATGGCTGCTCTGCTGAGACAATATGACAAGCTAGAGGACATGTCCAAGACGCAAGTGGCATCTGGATTAGGAATCTGGAGAGGAAGAGAGTGCCCTGGAAATATAACAGAATATCTCTAAAGTAACAAAGGCAGAACAGCATAAGAATAATAGAAGAAAAAAACACCATTTAAGAAAGCAGGAAAGAAAGATGATGGGATAACTGCATACAGGAGAGGGACACAAGCAGTGGGAAGACTTACCAGATTTAAAACCTGCTGCAAGCATAACTTTCGTGTCCCATCACCAACATAAAGCAATGGTATGACTTCATTTAAATACGAGTTAAAGAAAAAATCATAGTTTTCTTATGTGCCCAGCACCCTGCCAGCCCACCAAATGAGTGGTTTTAAGGTCGCCCAAAGAATCACCATCAAAGGTATTAGCAGCAACAGTTTTAATATGAATTGATAGAAAGGTGACTTAACAAAGTTCAATGGTAAGGTTCACTCACGACATGAAAGAAAGGTACACAGGAAAGAAAAAAAGGTTAAAATTGAGCTACAGTGGCTTACACAGAGACTGGGGGTAAAAGGGGAAGGGGTAAGGGACACCCTCCTGTTGAGCCACGAGGTTTGGAGTAGAACCCCTTGCTTTCTAAATTCCTTCTCGGAGAGGAGTCAAGGTGCGGCTGGATCTACCCCTAGTCCCAGACTTGGTCAATGGTTTATGTCTAATAGATACCAGGAGTGAGGGAGGTAGTAGTAGGATTTAGCAGCACTTTTCATCCACGGCACTTTTCATCCACAGCACTTAATCACTGACTAATTTAACATCTATGAAGTACTATGATCATAGCAATGACTTAAATTGTTACAGGGTATTTGAATCGATTCACACATGCATGCACACAAACACTAAGAGGGAGATATATGGATAGAGATATATGTATAAAGGAGTATGTGTATGAAGATATATATACATAAAGAAATAAATGTATGAAGATATATGTGTATAAAGCAATAAATGTATAAGGAAATAGATTATACATGATGGGAAGAAGTAAGTGTATAAAAGTGTATAAAGGTAGATAAACCTATTAGAAAAATTTTCCTCGAGTTCAGTGAAATACTCATTTCAAATGTGTTGGCATCTCTCAGCGGGGAGGGTTGAGTATGGATGAGTGAAGGATTTTTGACCGAGGCATCATTGTCTGATTTCAGCCATGATGCTCCGAACTTTGCAAACTTGAGACCTTGTGAGCTCTGAGAGCCGTCCTGCTTTGAGGGAGATGCTGGTTGCAGCCTGCTGCCTGTCCACAATCCGAGCGGGTGAGCACTGATACTGAGTTCTACTCAAGCTACGATTTAGATAAGGGATGTGCCAAGGCCTACTTCGCTCAGGCCTCCAAGGCCTGCTTTGTCATTTCTGTTCAGATAGGAGATGTACCGAGGCCTGCTTTGTCAAGCTCCCATCCTTGGCCAGGCGACAGAAGTTGCCAATACAGTCAGTGTTTTTCCATCCTTAGCTGTGAGAAAGTTTCTGGTACCATCAAGGGGTACTTAATCACCCAACTCATTACACAAAAGCTAAGACATGGATTTTTGAAACCGTAGTGAGGCCCAGAAAAAAGTGAGGGGAGGGAAATGCACCACCACACCCCCGAAGTATCATTATAATTAATGGGAATATTTGGATGGTAAGTTTATCTCAAAGCCTGGCAAACTTTGCCCAGTGATTCGGTTGAAAAGAGAGGAGAAGATGGAAGCAGCATACACTGGCCTCTAGTCCTATTATGTCAATGGGACCACACCATCTTTCAGCCTTCAGAGTCAAGTAAATCTGGTAAATGCTTTATTCCTTAACAGAAGGACAGAGAATGGAAACCAAAGTAATAAAACCTCAAACAGATGCTCAAAGTATCTAGAAGGGGAAATGGGAATTTATAAAGAAATGCAGTTTTATTACAAGTGCTCTGTCATTACCATCATTGAAGTATGCTAGTGCAAAATGTATTTATTAAAGAAAAAGACTGTTAAAAAATCAAACCTTCTACACAGATCTGATGAAGAAAGATGTTAAAGAAATTCTCAGTAGTGCAACCAAAACAACTGGGAGTGATGCTGCAGCTTTATCATACAAAAAAAAAGAGCAGGAAAAGTCCACATGTGAACCTGTGGGAAAAAATAAGGAACAGAAATGAAACTGGAAATTACTACTGAAA
>NW_009628197.1:8500-48326 GCF_000690535.1 Cariama cristata | reverse complement strand
CGGGGAAGGGCTGGCCGGGCGCCGGGTGGGAGGTAAAAAGCATGAAGGGTTGGGGCTGACTGCAGCCAGCTCGGCTGTGAAAGCCTCGGCTTCCCTCAGCCCCAAAGGACCCCGGGGTTTGGAAGTGGGTAGTTGGGGTTTGCTTGTGTTTGACAGGTGTCACGGCTTAAGATCTGGATATTTCCACCTCCTTCTCCCACCTTTTTATTTCCTTTTTATTCTGTCAGATTTTTAGAGAACAAAGCACATTTCGGGTTCTGGTGTGTTGTCAAAATTTGGCCAGATGAATGAAAAAATAAAAGTAATAGCACTGACAGCCGCATTACAAAGCGCAATTCCTCTTGTGCTGCTGGGGGGAATTGACAGGAGTGGTATCAGCGGTGTAAAAAAGCAACGCTGTTTTCACAAATGATTAATATTGGAGGAATTTATTTTGAGTAGAGTGAGGAAGTAATGCCCACTAGGAGTTTCCAACAAATACTGGAGCCTTACCAAAAATTTAATCCTGGTGAAAGAAATGAGATACTCAAATTGTGTTTCACCTCTCCATCTCTACGTACAAACTCTTAAAATAAGACCTGTTTTTTGCAGTAAAAGCATAAAATAGCTGATAGACTTCTGTAAGATAATGAGATAATGCTATCAGAATAAGGGACTACATTGGCAGTTTCCCAGGCTGCAAAAATACACAGTTTTGTTTGCTTTAAAAACTTGTTCCCTGGACAGAATGCTAAAAATACAGATTTTTTTTGTTTTGTTTTTTCCTTATTTTGGCATCCACAGTAACTGAAGAGCTGAAAAACTGTAACCTGCAATAATTTGTTCAAGTTTTTCACTTTAGAAATAGTGGGACTAATTACAGTTTTTTCCTGCTTGCTTTTATCGCAATCCAGGGGGCTGGAGTGAAAATTTCACAGTTCCTCATTTGATGCAGGAATGTTAAATCACACACCAAAAAGAAATGGCCTTCAGAGTTGTCTCTGAGCATCTAAGGCATCATCCTGCCAGCTGTCCTGTAGTGTCTTGCAAGAAATCCGGGATGGTAAGTATTCAAATTGCTCTTACATGAAAGGGGAAGAAAAGTAAGGCCGTCATGTCAGCAAAAACAGAAAAAAGAGAAAAAGGAAAAAAAAAAGTGGTGGCATACAGATTTAGTAGAGTTTGAGTGGGATTTTTCTTTCATCAAAGAAAGGGCAGAAGTGGGGCCTTACACCTTCCTGAGCATCCAGCACTGGCACGCCATGAATTTTAAGAAAGTAGCTATAATATTTTATGTTAAAATTTTACCCCCAAACACTCTGAAACGTACCTGACTTAATGCCTTTGGGGTTTCTCCCAGCACCACCTTCATCATGCTGAGGGTCCACAAGTGTCTTATGTGCAGAATTCCTTGGGCAGAGGCAGTGTGCTGCTCATTAGCTGCGTAAAGCCGTAAATATTTCAATTCTAAGATAATATTGGGAAAATAACATTGTTTAATAACTACCCCATCTTCCCTGTTTCTTCGGTCTGCTTCGAAAGCATCTGAAGGCTTCCCCACCCCAACTGGTGTGTTCGTAAAACTTTGTGGATTTGTTGACGAATATTTCCTTTCCTGTTGGAATCTGCTGAGCTCTGCTATTGTAAATGCTCTTGCTTTAACTGCTCTTGGATTAGAATAACCTGAATCCACCCTATTGTTCTTTTACTGCATTTTATTTTACGCATACTGCATTTTGCTCTTCTGAGTGATTGGCTGCTTGCATTAAAATTTATGAATACGAACACGCATTTTGTTTGGCACAGACCTGTTCCCATTGAAACCCGAGATTGTTACCTTGGCCTAAGGGATTCATTTCAGCTAATTATTGGGAATAATGAAGGATTTTTATAAGTGATCCCCATATTTGAATTGATAGGAAAAGCAGAGAATTTAAGATCTGTCAACTTTTTTTTTCCGCTGCCATAGCAAGAGGTTAAAATACTTGCAAGGTTCTGCAACCTTCAGCAATGCCCACACGCTGATTTGTGCTGAGCGACTTCTCGACGCTGCACAAAAGAGGGCTTTGCATCAGATTTGGTGCAATTTGGCAAATAAAATGAAGAACAGAGTATTTACCATTCAACGATAGAGATATAAAAATATATATATATACACACACCCTCTCTTCAAAGAACTGAAAAGGGTGGGAATTTCAGGGCAGATGATTTTCTTTTTGTAGTTGTGTCTTCTTTAACAGCAATATTCTAACGGAATTGAGACAGAAATTGAGCTCATGAATTTGGGCACGATTGCTTCTGGAGGGTGAAAGTCTATAAGCAATCATCCTGCTCTGCTGCTACAACCCACTACGGGGGCTCCACGCCCGCGCTCCCAGAGACAGCAACCGAGGTAATATTTCATATCATCGCGGTGCTTCAGATTTCCCAATATACAGCAGTTTTTCTCCAGGGCCAGCGCTGGCAAGGAAGCAATTATATGAAGATCTCACCTTTTACTTTTAAAATCTCAATTTCACAGTTACAGAGAAAAGTTTGAAAACAGGGCCCGCTGCCGAAGGTGATTTTTGTTTGAGGTGGTTTATTTTGGGTTTTGTGAGTTTGGTTGTTTAGGGTCAGCTGTCTAGGAGCCTGTTTCCTTCAGCTGGACTGAGCCAAGCTACTCCTCAGTTGGACTGGGTTCAGAAATTACGGTGCTGCTGTAATTGTGGTTTCAAAGCCCAAATCAAATCAGGGTCTGGCGAGAGGGGCCTGATCCCTCCCCGCTTGCAACCGTGCACATCTCAGGCAGTCAGAAATCTTTGATCGCCAGGCAGGTGCCCTGGTGACATAAACTTCACTTTCAGCTACATCTTCCAGGGAGCATCGGACGATGTGTGTCATGTCCAAGGGAACACTTGCTAAAAATACTTGTTCTTTTGAGCGTAATTGAGATGATTTGGTAGATAGTTTCACGGAAAGACCTCAGAGCCTTTTTTGCTGCATGATAGCTGTTTACAAAATAAGGTTGTTTAGTTAGTTATTGACCTCGGGGAATACCTTTAAAAACCTGCAAATATTCACTTGTATGTGAATAAAAGCAGTGAATTTCCTTCAGCTGTGTTTGCTTTTTGAAAACATTCCAGTCAATTAGATTAGTGGCTAGAAATGTTTATGGAAAGAATTTTAAGCCCATTTTAGAGAGTATTCGTGGAAAGCAAAATTTTATCTCTAAAACACAGTCATCTTACCGGGTGTTAATTTCTGTTTGTCGACTCAGGGAATGCAAACCAGTATTGTAGGTCTGATTTGTTCAGGTCGTATATCTCTCCTGTTTATCCAGTCTCTTTTTCTACCATGCTGTTTCCTATTCCTCTGCTATGCCAGGGATGGAAAACGGAACATTTTATTTGTTCGCTTCACACCTTCTGCATTTCCCTCTGAACAGAGGGCTCCTTTCTTGAGCAACAGTGAAAGTAAACCGCTATCACAAAGCAAACTTGGGGCCCTGGAATATAAAACCACTCCCTGCAATATTTAAATTCCTTTGAAAACCATCCTCTGCCATATGTCTATAAACACTGTCCAGCTGCAACGAGCTTATAGATTCTTGGACACCGTCTGAATTGAGCAAAGAAATAACAATACTGTGTGCTGAGATCGAGTCAGTTGCCATTTTAAACATTTTGTGGAGATCTTGAGATACTTTTTATTCTTTCTCTGTTGGCAGTTGTTCGGTAGAACTGGGAACAAAGGTATACCAGTGTAATATATTTACTTTTCTTAAATGAGGTTCAGCTTTCTAAATAGTTACATGAAAATTATCAGGTTTATTACAGGACATACAGTATAATTGTCCCGTTTAAAAGACTGAGATTTAAGTTTAGTGTCATTACTACCATCACATAAGCAGGCTAATGTGCGTGGTCCAGCAGTTTAGCATCACGTTCCCGATCCCTTTGCTTTGCAAATGACCCAGAGAGAAGATCCAGAGCTCTTGTTGCAAGAAAACAGAACCTCCTTTACCTAAAGAAAAAACAAATCTGTAATGGTTTTTGTCCCTAAAGCACGCCATTTCCATGCATGTTTGTAAGCCGCTCCTACACCTTACACCGTGCTGCTTCTGGTGGTCAGCGTTTTCGGCACTCCAGTGTCACGGTGTCCCCACACAGCACTGTCAAACGCCAAGTTTTCATGTAGTTTCAAAACTCAAATTACTTCAGTAATACCTTGTAAGTACTTTCTACCTAAAAGTACTTTATTTCCTGGTTTACAAACATTTCTGACCTAATACACGAATGTATCATGCGCTGAGTTGCTTGTATTATTCCATTACCAGAAACCACATGGCATTTACTGCATTAAAATACAATAATGAATACTTCACTCGTAAGTCCAAAGTCCGAACCACAGTTTAAATATGATTTGCTTTTTTTTTTTTTCTGCATTTATGGTAGAAACTAGCAGAACTTTTACACAGGCCTCTTAAATGCCTAACAGAAATTTGTTTGCAGACTTCCCCAGCCAAGTGTGCTAGAGGCATTAAGATTACTTGCAGCACCTCCGTATTGCCAGCTGTCATCCGACGGCAGCCCCGTCGGGGCAGAAGCCCTGTGGTTTTCCCTGCTTAGGAATGGAGTGGCAGAACCGAAACACTGACAAAAATACAGTAAATAATAGCAATGGACCGAGCACAATTCCTTTGTCAAATGCCACGTGTCAAGCACTTGTAGCAGGGATGCTTTCCTGCGGTCCGTGAGAACAAGATTTACTTGTAGGAAGTACCCAGTGAGAAAATTTTAAACACAAAAGTTCAAGAAAAGTAAGCTGCACGTGGACAAGCATGCTGAACTCAAGAGTAAATTATACCCTATGAGGTGTTTGTCCAGCTCAAGCTGCAAGTCCCTCAAAATCAGGATTTCATCATAGAACTACCGGACATTTATTGTGAGCCACGACCACCAATTCCTTACACCTTGGTGCGGGCAGAAAGTGGGGTATCAATGAAAGGAACAATTTTAGTCACACGGCAATCTGGCAAAGCACTTTTACATTTTATTTATGCTGCAGAAAGGTCAAGGCTGGCTCTGTGTCGGTGAAGGGATAATTTGCTTTTATTGTTTATGAATGTGCCTCTCCCAAACTGGAGAACCAAGAACTGGAGACTAAAACAACATTTTCCCGTGTAGGCTGTCAGTTCTGATCTGCTTTGAAAACAGCCTTCCAGAGCCATCCTGAAATTGTACTGAGCCGTCCTGTAGTTCCAGGGTGACCAGGCAGTTCTCAGGGCAGGGCTGGACCATCTCCAGGTTGAGAAGGATGCAAAACCCAAGTGTCCTGGCTGTCAGTTGTGGCAGAGCATTCAGCATGCTGAGGTGAAGCCGTATGGGCAGGAGGCAATCCAAGGGGAATCCGTACGTGCTGATCTGCCTCCAAAAAAGGGTCTGTAAGCTTTCAGCTCTGCAGAGGAGTGGTGTGAAGAGGCAGGACGACAGGTTATGTGGCTTTTCAGTATCCCACCGTGTGCCCTCCAGCACTGTCAGATGAGAAGGGGTCCTTTCCTAATCCGTGACACTTCCCATCCCCTTTCCATCATCCTGTTTTTAACCGGTGGCAGCCTGCTCACCTTGCAGGGACAGCAAACACGATTTTGTGAGACCTCTAAAGGAGCTGCATAGTGGTAATAAGAGTTTTCTTTCTCTTACCCAGTTTTCAGACCCAGTCCCACACAGCCCGTAAGACCAGGTCGTGGCACAGCTCCCGGTAAGACGTCTTTAGCAAGAGCTTCGTACACATTGAGGTTTAAAAATGTGATCAGGAAGTCGTGAAGGGATGAGCTTGTCAAGAGAAGGTGATGTGCTCTTGTTTTCAGGCCAAATCCCCAAGTTCAAATTGAATTATCTGTATCCTTTTTCAATAAGCTATTTTCTAAAAAAAAAAAAAAAAAAAAAGCATAATACATTAGCTTTGAGACTAGATGCTTGCAGTTGGGTATGCAGCTCCTCTCCAAGCAGAAAGACCCAGGCCTCGTTATTTGTTTGCTGGCATCGCTGCGGGCCTCAGCCCCCCCGGGTGGGTGCTGTGCCTCCCTCCCCAGCAGCGGGAGACAGCCCCGGAGCCTGCAAGCCCGAGCAGATAAGCATGGAGCAGGGTGCCATACAAAAACAGAGGGGTAAAGTGATTTACTTAAGAATAAGACTCATCTCTCCTGAGAAGACACCCCCACCTCTTGATTGCTTTATCTCTGCCGGTACTGATGGAGCTGTGAGGGACGGAGTCTCTCAGGTAGGGCAATGGTTAATTCAGCGAGAAAGCAGAAGGAAAATGTCTTGCTACAGATTTAATTCCCACAGTTGTCCTCTCTTACCTCTGTTGTAAACCTGAGGGCCTGCATACAGACGGGAGTGTTTCTGTTAGAAATGCTTCCGACAATAAATATTGTGAAAATCAGCATTGTTTTGTTAAAAAAAGAATGGATGTGCACCTCCAGTGACCTCTATTTTTCACTTCACTGAAGTGATTATAAATGGCTTTACTTCTCCATCAACGCCTTTGCTGTGGACACTATTCATTGTTTTTACCTCACTGACCATATCCAGATGTACCGAATTTTTCACTCACATTTCCAAATGCCGCCTTTGCCCCGAGCTGGGGCGGACTGTGCCCCTGCAGCAGCGATTCGAAACTTACTGCTGTGGTTATGCATGCTGAGGGAGCGCCCAGGGTCGCTGCACGGGTACCATTTCCATCTGCGGCTCAGTTTGGTCCTCATCGACTCGCCCACCGGCATGGGAACAGGGCAAGGGCTGGAGAGATGCGTGGGTGACAAGGGTGCTGGACCGGTGGGTCTGTCCTCCAGCGAGTGAGCGTGGGAGCTGTGGTCAGGAGAGCATCAAAAGATGTCGTGGGCCAAAATAAGGGTCAGGGCTCAGCCTGGCTGTTGAGAAAAGACACATGGGGAAGCGCTTGGCAGGAATTAGGGACATTTGCCAAGCTCAATAGAGAGATCTCCCCCTCTCTGGGCTTTCTCCAGCCCTGCCGAGGAATAGCCAAGCCAATGCCAGGAACTGGGAAATGAAACTGCGCAAAGACAGAGAGGGAAAAGAGAAAAAAAAAGCCAAAAGAGAAAGAAATCCAAGCTGAAAAGCTTGGAGGAAAGAACACCAGAGCGAAAAGCCAGTGTGCTGGAAATAATTTGCTCAGACTGAATCCACCGAGTGATCTCGATAGCGGAGGGGCAGAAACTTTGCTGTGCTCGGGAATGTCGCGCTTGGACCCACCGGTTTATTTACGGCATTTCTTTTGCTCCCCCTCCTGCGCCGAGCTAAAGGCAGTGAGCGAGATGGAGGGAGGGAAGGAGGGAGAAAAAGAGAGGCCGAGAGCCTTCTGCGGTCGGCGGGAGCCTATAAATAGCTGGTGAAGTCTTCTAATACCAATCGGGTGCGTCATGATGGCCCTCCCCATGCTCCGCTCGGCAGCAGCCCTGCCAGCGGGGGTTTTTGGGGGGAGCGGGAGCTGCAGCGGGACCCGGAGCCGAGCAGCTGGGCTTGGCACGGGGGGAGCTGGGAGAGGGAGGCCGGGGGGTGCAAAGGGGGTTGCACGCTGTCTGCCGCAGTCTGTCTCAAGAAGAAAGACGAGGGGAGAATGAGCCACGCGTCCTTACGAGCCGCCTCGCTTCGCCCGGGCATGGCAAAGCGTGTTCTAGTTCTTACTCTGGTGGCTGCCTGGTTGGCACCGGGGAAATGGCACTTACCGGAATAAATGGGCATCCGAGGTCTGCCTCTCTGCCTGACGTGGATGTCGGGGGGATTTCTGAAGTCCTGCTGTGCCGTTTGCTCCTCCACTTTGCTCCTCCTCACCCCATAGTAAGGGTCAGAGGAGGAAGAAGAGGTGCCTGGAGTAAGGTCGGCAGGCTGGTTCAGTGCCACCAGCCAGAGATCCCTTCTCCGCAGGTTTAAATGTTGCTCTCAAATGTGACTAAAGACAAAAATCTGAGGCATGCTAGAGAGGATTTCTAGCCCAAATTTCCCACCCCTGTCACCAGCACCCCACACCACTGGAGATAACCCTCTTGTAAATAAGGCTGCTGCTCCTGCCCCATCTTTTTAAACCGTTGCTCTCTAATCCAGATTTCAGGGCTCGGGGTTTAGAGGACCTGGTGCTTTCTTTTCCGAGCTCCCGCTATCAGCGTCATAGCAGCAAGCTCTGGTAAAGCACTTCTTCCAACAAACCTGTATCTAAGACAGTATAAAATCATAGAATGGAATCATAGAATAGTTTGGTTGGAAGGGACCTTAAAGATCATCTTGCATAAAAGCTTGCATAAATATGAGGAGGACTTTTTATACTAATTAAAATGAGACTCCAGTCTTTTTCCCTTTTTTTTTGTGACACTGTTATATTTTTTGAGCATCCTGGCCTGCTTCATATCAGTCATTTCTCTTCTCCATCTGCTTTGTATTTCTTCATTGCTCCTTGGAAGGTTTTGCAAACTCAGATGCGAATTGATGTATATTTGTAGGAGCACAGTTAATGAAGATCTCCTTACCAGACCCCAGTTTCAATGACTTACGATGCCACCGATAAAAGGATGAGGATGGACTGGCCAAATCTCACTGGTTTCAGTTATTTTCCAAAATAAATTTTTCATTACAGAGCGTTGTAGAATTTGCTCATGTCAATCCGATGGAAAGGAGTGGAGTAACCCACGGGCGAATTCTTCCCATCTGGGTCTATTTGCTCAAAAATCGACCTGTTAAACAAGAAGATGGCAGGCTGGCACAGGCAGGTCTCTCTGCCCAGCCAATGCCATGAGATACGCTCCTTTTCAAGGAAGACGGCAATTTCTCCCAGATTTTGGGCTTTCCGTGAGGTCCACCAGTGCTGCATCAATGTCTGGCAGAGGAACCATCTCTCCATGAAATCGCACCACAGCCAACAACTACAGACCCCTCCAGGCATCCTAATTTCCTAAATTTCCTGAAGATGAAGCTCTGGCACGGCGTGGAGTTGGCTAAGAGCAGCCCCTGCAAGAGGAGGTGCGGCTCTCCGTGGATGTTTGAACACCCGGCGGGTTTATCAGACAAAACCCAGCACAGAGAGAAGGGGATGAGGATGACGGTTAAGCTGTTTGGGTATTGACGGAGGTCACCGGCACCTAAGGAGCAGCCTGTGGTGGGCTCTGCTGTGTCGGCGGAGACTGCAGTGCTTGCAGCAGGTGATAAAATGCCACTGAGAGAGAGCAGGACCATCCCCGTGTAGGAACAACTCGCTCCCAAGCTGAGTGTTTGACTCCAAGCATCGCTGCTTTCTTAGTATCTGAAAAGTTTAAGCTTCGAAACACTTGGTTTTGTGAGGCTTTGGAAAGGATGAGTGCAGAAAGAACTAGCAATCCTGCCTCCCTGTCTAAAACCCACCCTAAAATCTAGTGAATAAATTTCTTGATGTGAAGCTTCTGCCTAGACTGACTTTTAAGAGGAGGCGGTGGATCTGGGAATAATCAATAAATTGTTACAAGATAATAATATCATATACAATATAATTATAATAAATTGAGCTCTGAATGTGGGAGCCAGGCTCTACCCTCGGATGTACTCTTCTACATCCCGTTGCACCCAAGCCACACTCCGTACAGGTTGCAAGAGCCTGAGATGGAGACGTGTGACTTAAAAGAGGTTCAAAACATCTTTTTTTCTAACAGTGAAGTCCACGCGGGCAACAGGCTTCATATGAGCTGGGCTCTACCTTTCTGAACCGAAATCATGAGGATTACTCGCATGTTTAAAAATAAGCCCATGTTGAAATTCCCTTGTTGGATTAAGACCTAAACCCTGCAATTGTCACTTTTCCCACCAGAGGAAAGTGCCGGCTTAACTAAATATACTGTCCACATCGCTGCCTGCCGTTCCCAGATTGTTTCTCTTTCCCCTTTTACTGGAACCTCTCCACGTTTTTGTAAGTTTATTTTACTTTTTGGTTGGTTTGCTTATTTTTTTTTCACCAATTCATCACCTTTCCTGCTACGTCCCTTTCCCTGAGCCATATGTGGTCTCTCATCCTGTCCTTTCCATTTCTTCCCCAGCCTTCTCTGCCCCTTTGCCACCCATTGCTTCAAACTTGGGAGAAACTACCCAAGCTACAAATTTCTGCAAGCGGTGGAAAAAATAAAGCCAAATTCACCCAGGATTTGTGTCTCTCCTATGCAAGAGCTGATAGAAGTTTCTCCAGGGTTGGACCAACTTGCTGGTAGGGGTTCTCTGACGTCTAATAAGTGTTGTGCTGACATTAAGCCATTTCCCGGTGGTACGCAGTCTTTTTGCTGAAACCAGGAGGTCTCAGCCGTGCCCGCCATTTCCCCGAGCACCTGCACTCTCAGCCCCCCAAAATTAGCTTTCTGCAAAGCGAGGAGGTCTTTGTGTTAATAACCCTCGTGTTTTGATAGCTCAGTCAATATTTTGGTAGCTTTAGTCAGCGCCTATAAATTTTGACGAGCGTGCCGACGTGATAGACCCCTCTCGTTAGCTGCCGAGAGCCAGCTAATGAAACGACGTGGGGGTTTTGTTCTTCTTTTCTGCTTGCAAGGGCTTCATTTTTCCATCATCACAGCCCACGGAGACACTATATCGGTGTCCATCGTTACACGTGATTTAATTGCTTCCCCAGCTCTGTGATAACAGCTCCGTTAGACGCCCGGAGTTTAACAGCACGTGGGGTATTTACCCTCATGCAAGGAGGACATTAAATGCTCTTGAAGTGGGATTGCCTCTGTGAGCACCTTGCCTGGGTGCAAACCCACCAGCTATGGTCTTGGGTAGGAACAATTAAGACACAAACGCCGTTGCTCATAATTCAGCGTAAGCTACCCGCATCCATGTTTACAATAAATAGTCCTCTCTTGCCAGGAGGAAATAGTTTTCTCTTTCTGAGCAGCTTTTTTTTTCTCCTGGCCTTCGCAGTCACTGCATTGATCAGTGCCTCAAAGACGTCTTAATTGGAGTAGTTTCCTAATGCACAATGTGTGCAAGATTAAGCTCTTTTCAATAATTTGCTGGTACAAAAGAAACTTATTTCACAATGAGGAGAAAGATCGCCGTTATAAATATCAAAGCGCGATGATACCCACTTCGTAGTTATGTTCCAAAGGACAGTTTTTATTCCAATTCCCTGTTTTCAGGAGCTTCCCCTTTCTCCCTGTTGTTAAATAGCCCAAAAGGGGGATTTTGTGTGTGTGTGCGCGCTTGGGAAGTTTGGCATAATTCATTCAGGATACTGTAGTAATGGGGTTATTCTAAGCATGAAACAAGATAATTTTCATGCTTTTGGAAGCCATTCTCCTGTTAGCCTAATTTCAAATCGTTTCCCTTTTGATCAGTTACTCCTGGACGTTGTGGCTGATGCGACACCGCATGTCCCGGACACCAGGGCAGCACATCTGACCGGCCGGGGCTGATCCTGACGTGGGCACCAGGCTCCTCTCCATCACCTGGGATAAGTCCCATCGCTGTGAGTGGGAGCCGTGGATAGGGCCAAGGGGAAACAACAGCCTCCAGTTTCCTCGCTCGCTCCTCCCAGCAAACCCACTCCGTTGCCTGGAGGTCTGATGGTACCCCCAAAATAGATGGGGACATCTTGCAAATTTGGGAGATGCTGGAAGTAATCTTTCCGGGCTTGCTCCCTCCCTTGGCTGGGCAAGCTGTGATCTTAGGGAGCGCGCTCAGATCCTCGTCTCCTTGCCAAAAAGAGGAGGCAAGCGGCCAGTGCCTGCTCTTACAAGGGACATATCCTCCACTCCATCCTACCACCCTCACGTTAGCCCCCGTTAACTGCGGGTTAGACGCTTCGAGTGTATTTCAGAGTGTGGAAGTGCAAATAGATACCTCAAATGCCATAGACAGCACAGGGAGTTAGGTGCTGAGCTGGCTTAGATGCTTTTGGACCTTCCCATCAGCTCAGCCAACTTCTGCTGAGCTCCTTGCTGTGTCTTTAGGGATGAAATAGCCTTGGGAGTTTGACCCATGAGCACGCACACCGTGCATACGTGCTTTGCTGAACTAGAGCCTGGGGGTATAAGCCTTTGAAATGCTTTGCCTTAATTTGAGAATACGACAATTAACAACTGATTTTTGCCATGTCCCAGCCCTTCGCACTATTATCCTGAAAGTATAATAGCAGTACGCATGATTCTGATGGTGATGATGATGATGATGATGATTTATAATACCTACAAACACTGCTACTATCATAGCTAAGTCCTGCACACGCACCCCCCCATGTATGATGCTGTTATGACAGATACATAAAGCGCACATGGCGAGCGAGACTCAGCGATTTCGGGCGTCCAGACCCCCCAATGCTCCAGCATGACGGCGCTGCCCGTTGTGCCAGGCGGAGGAGGGATGAAGGCTTGGCAATGGAGGCTTTATATCATCTCGGGGCTGCCCCCGTGCTGCAGCTGGCAGGGGACCAGCGCGGCTCCTGGCATCCTTTCTCGCTGTCTCAGGGGGGCTCTGATTTATGCCTGGCTCCGCTGGCCCTCCAAGGGCTCTCCCAGCCAGGGCACCGGGCGCTTCCCTTATCTCCAGGCCATCTCCCATGATTTCCACCCCAAGCCTGGTTTTGGGCAGAGAAGGAAGGATTGCTGTGCTTATGCTTGGCTTATCTTGAGATCCCAGCTATAGCGGAGGCTATAATCTCTATGGCAGACAAAATATTTGTTTGAAATGTGAATTAATTTTTCTCGTTGGTGATGGAGCTGAGCATGTATTTCCCTGGCACGTGAGAAGGGGGCATTCCCATCCCCTGAAGCTTACAAAATAAAATAAAATACCACTGAAAATTTAACACCGAACTGTGAAACGACAACCAGAAGAAAGACTTTTGTTTTCCCTCTTCTTTTTTTCTTGAACCGAACAGTACCTAACTGTTTAACTTGCGGCTAAGGATTATTTATGTAGGGCTCTTGTGTAGGTAAAGCGCCCCGTCCTTGGCCCTCTGCCCACGTAGCGCAGCGCGGGATCTCTCGTTACAAATTGCAGCTGTATAACATAACAGGAAACCTGGGGCTTTAAGTTATTCCACTGGAAAGATTAATTATTTGGAAAATAGTTATGCAGCAGCTTTGTGTATTTTTGGAGCAAAGGTGACCAGCACCATCTTAAATTTAAAGAAAGAAAGTCTCTGGGAAGGAAGAAAAAGAGTGGAAGTGGTGTGGGACAATTTTATTATTATTTTTTTTTTTAAAATAATGTTTGATTTGTCTGCTGTTGTGGGAGGAGCAAAGCTGAGCCCCACGAAGGGCAGCGCTGGCAGGGTGAGGGTGGTGGAGGAACGGGAGCTGCTGGATTCAACTGGACCTTGACCCTTCCCATCCAAAGTCCCATCCATTGGCTTGAGAGGAAGATGCAGGAGTCCTGCCCGGGGGGAAGGCAGATGAGAAGCGAGTTTGGAGGCACAGGCTCAGCGCGATGGGTCATGGTCTCCCCAGAGTATGCTGCGGACAGCCCGAGGGAAGGCACCGGATCCTGGGAAGCCTCTTCTCTCCAGGTGAACACTCCTGAAAGGGCAAACACAGGGTCTGGAGGGGACCTCTTCCCACAGGGTAACGAGCGATACCTCCCGCTCATGTCAGTCCATCCAGCCTTGTCCACCTAACCATGAGCTTCTTCATATAGCTGAGTTCACGGGATTTTAATTTGCTCCTCTGCATGCGAGCGATCACCCCAATTAAAGGAAACCACTAAAACAGCAAACTCGCTGCTGCAGTGCGTAGGCATGGGTGACGGCCAAGTCCTCCCATCGCCTCTGCGGATGCTTCCCGGTGACTTCAGAGAGGTCTGCGGCCAAAGCAAAATGTCTCACTGATTAGGATTCCTCTTAACATCCAAATGTGCTTAAATACTGGAGCTCTCCGGAGGGATGTGGTTTGGATAAAGAAGTGGTAGTTATTTTTAGGCAGCACAATGCACCTCTTAGTAAAGTTTTTCCACTCAGACACTTAACCCGCGGCCATTTCGCGACAGCAGCTATCCCACACCTAGCTTTGTGCTAACCTGGTCTCCGGGGCTTTTGCCCACGGCTGAAAGGGACCTGGTGGTCCCTCTCTCTTTGCTCAGCTAGAGCTGGCGAAATGAAAGGACTGAGGGAGAAACCTTCCTTCATGAGCATCTCGATGGGTTTTGGGAGGAACCTAGTGAAGACTGTGACTTCTGGCCTGGCAGTTGTGCTCCTGGATTCCTCTTCTCCCCTGCAGGCAGGAGGAACAGGCAGGTGGTGCCCCAGGAGCAACAAGATGTGGATCCCAAACCATGTCCAGCATCCCTCCTTCCATCAACGCGCAGGGGAAGCCTGTTTTCAAAGCAGCCCGGTTTTACGAATCCATACTGGGAAAAGTAAATAATAGATTAATAATAGTAATAGGCTGCATTCAAGGTGTAAGTGTCTCATAATTGATGCAGGACGGTCCATTATTTTTAATTTTTACATTCCAGGTCCTGGCAAAGATCAACATCAGATTAAGGAGTGGCGTAAAGAAAGTTTCTTGTAAAATCAAGAATGCCTCCTACGTAAGTAGCAAACCGAACAGAGCGCGCAGTCTCTTAACTTTCCAAGTTTTTTATTTCTGCCTCATTTGCTGCTACCTCAGACTAACCAAAACTCCATGTTTGTCTAATAGAAAAAACCTATTTTTGCAAAACTCTTCAAGCCACAGTAGTTTAGCTCCACCACAATAATTCACCACTCTACTATAGCAAATGTTAATATATGAAAAAACCTGCTGGGTATAAAAAAAAAAAAGAGGAAATTATTTAATTTAATGCCTCTACATTTCAGTGCATTTGATAAAAGACAGAAGACATATTTTTCATCAGCCAAAAAATAACGTTAGCGGAAGGCTGCTTTCTTCACTTATTGCCTCTCATGTGGGTTGGCTCTTGGACACCCATCATGCGTCCCCAAAGCAGATACCCACAGAGTTCTTCTGGTCTGGGACCTGGAGAATCCCACCCTGCCCCATAGCCCAGGTCATAGCCCAGATACCTGTGTGATGATGCCTGGCCGAGGTCTGGTATCGTCATAGCATGAGCGAATTACAAGTTAGCTAACAGCGTGTAGCTAAGCTGTCCAAGATAGGACCGTGGTCATTCAAGGCCTCATCTCGACTCAGTGGAAAGAGAGACCCTCTAGAAGACAATCCTGCCTGGCTGTAAGTCCTGCTGGGAGAAATATCTCTTGTGTCTTCTGGGCCATTGACTGCAAGGGCAACCCAGGGTGACAAAACTCCTTATTCAGGTTTTTCAGAGCGCTGCTTGAAGTTGAGTGAGACAAACAGAAGGCAAAAGTGAGGTGTGTGGGGAAAAGGTCAGCAAATCTCAGTGTAGTGCACAACATAAATCTTTTGCAAGAAAAGAAGCCACGGTAAATAGTATGAAGGTGGTTAGGTCTGAGGCTAGCAAAAAAGGTCAGTTGAGAAACAAGGATGGCATAGATAAGCTGAGAAGCTTTCAAGAAACCAGATCTTTTGGGCAAAGCAACAGATCTTCTACATTCAGAAGCCACCTGAAGACAGAAGGTGCCTGGAAGAGCAAGACTTTGCTGCCAGCTCACGTACATCCTCATTGTACAACCAAAAGCGACACCGGAGAGGCTGGTCGGCACGATGGTCTTTTGAGTTTGCCAAAGAGCCAGATGTTCCTTGCCATGGGGAAATTATCTTCCGCACCTTGGCATCTGGTTCCTGTAGCTGCCAGTAAAAGAATGGGACAGGCACATTGTGTGGAGGGGCAGGTGGCACATTGCAACGGCTTTTTCAAATAATTACTGAGAAGTATTAGGACAATTTTTGGCTGAAGCGATTACAGATAAACACTGTGAACAAGCTCTGTGAACGCAGCTCGGGGAATTGCTGAAATTAGCATTTATCTCTTGATATTTCAGAGGGCCGGGGTAGAGGATTTTGAGAATGAAGGATTATTTGGCAATAAAACCCTATTCCTGGTGCTATGCGCATCAACGAGCAGATCCTTAAGTGAGCAGCCAGGCAGGCAGGCTATGAGTCACCGTGTGCCCACTTGTACTCTGCGGCGTGAACACCGAGCCCTTGCTAACCTTCCTGCAGGGTTGAGTATGTCAGAAACTAATCTAAAAGCAAGTAAAGGGCTTGAAAAATAAGACAGAAAAATAGCAATTCTCTTTATACTCCGTTCGAGGAATGAACAAAATGCTTCAGAGGCTTTTGCAAATCTGGCATCTCATCGGCCCGGGCCAGACCATTGCCTTCGTAAAGCTCTGTGAGGTCCTTCCTTCAAAGCGGGCATTTTCTGGTTGAGAAAAGCAGTATGAGCCCAGGAACGACACCTCCAGGAGCAAATCCCCTGCACAAGGGAGAGGGTTATCTGTTGTGGATCCCCACTGGGCAGAAGTTACACCAACCTCGGTGCTCCCCATCCTGGGTCAGAGGGTCTCCAGCCAGTCCCTCCTACATTTCCCTGGCCGCCGTTCCACCACCATCCCGCTTTGGCCCTTGCCGATCTCCATGAGGCTAAAAAAAGGTGTTGGGAAGGTCTTAAGAAGAGAAGTCTGGAAAAAATGGGAATGCTTCCTAAAACCCTGGCTTGTGTGACATCCATCTGCTCAGAGGACACCTTAGCGGGTTGTTTCTTCTAAATTAAGAGCTGTGATGAACTCAGCTGCTCTCGGCTCCATCACCATCTTTATCCTTTGGAGTTAGTGTGCTGAGGTGATAACTACTAGATAACTACTGCTCCGAGGTGCCTGCACACTGGGACAGACCCCTGCATCCCACTGTAAGAGATCATGGGGCTTTTTCACTTTCCCAGAGCTGCTGACAGAGCAGGGCAGGGGTGCAAGTGGCACCAGGCATCCTTGGGATGCAGCTTGGACCACGCATGGTGGACCTGCTCAGCTCCCAAGCACTGTCGCCATAATCACAGTGAAGCCTGGCAGCGTCTGAGCCACCGACACTAGCAATTAAGTGTAATTATCTAGGGGAGGTGTGTGTGTGATATGGAAACACAGCCCTGCCGTGAGTGCCGATGTTCAGAGGTAAACACGGAGCTGAGTGGAGAAATAAAAGTCAACTCTCTCTGAATTTTTTTTTTTTCCACAGACTTGTACACTGTTACAGAGCTGAACCCTGGGGTTTTTTTATACAGGGACCCTGTTCAGGTGGATGAGGGACGCCCCACTCCCCAGCAAATGCTATAGAGGGATGAGGATCTGGCCATGTCCAACGTGCAGAATTGCCCCAGCAAATCCTGCCCATGGGGGGATCGGTGAGACAGCGCCATGAGGGAGCAGGTTACTTCGCAAGCTCTAAACGTGGTGGGAAATAGGATGGAGAAGGCGAGGTGAGCATCCAAAGCATAGGTGAAGACCGACCCTGCAAACTGGGAGCTCCCGGTGTTATGGTTTATATGTGGTTTTGGGTTACCTTGAGCGGGGCTGAGCAGAAAAGGTAAAACAATGACCCAGATAACATTCCTGGGCAAAACAAAGGAGAAGATGTTTATTGGGGAGTAGCTCCTGGCTGGCTCCAGCCGGGCGGCAAAGCGTTTACTCTTCTCAAGGCTAAATCCGGGATCAAAAGGAAGATCTCAAACAATAGAGGACCCCAGGACCCAGCCAGGGCTTGGGGAGGAGGGGGATGGAGAGGCTGGGGAGCTGTGCCTGCCGCGAGAGTTGGTGGAGCTGTGCCTGCCGCTGGCGGCCAGGGAGAGCGGCCACATCTTTGAAATAAATAAAAATGGCTTTACTTGGATGGGGCTGGATTGATGTTGATCAACCAGCTGGCTGGGCTCGCATGCTTCCAGATCGAAGGGGCCGGTGGGCACAAAATCCCAGGCCGATGTGCCATAGTCACCTAGGAGGGCTGTCCCTCTGCCTTGGGGGACCACTGGACCACCGCACTTTGGCTTTCATACGTTTGACAGCACGCAACATCTCAAAAAGATGCTAACACCTCCCCGCCCTTAGAAAGGAGCACCTGAAAAAAAAAAAAAGATAAAGTATTGCAAGGAAAAAAAAAACTTTACAAAACATCTTTCTTTGGGCTAAGGAGCTTTGGATGGTACCAGGCAAGATTTTCACAAGTGGCTTATAATTATAAAAGAAGAAGCCATGAGTTTGTGCCAAAGTCTCCTGAAGCTACCAGCGGGGATGACCTTGAATCTGGCTCAATGGGAATTGAAGGGGATAGTATATTATATCCCCTCAACTTTAAATTACAAATGCCTCAGGACAGCCAGGTTTTTACATATCAGAGTACTTGGTAAGAGGCTTTGAGGTGGGAATGGCAGCCCTTTATTTTTCTGAGCATCCCAGAAATGCATCAAGGCCATAGGGAATATTAATATATTTTATTGGACAAGTCGCTAGAGCTGGAAACAGCTTGTCAGCTGTTGGGCATATGAACGCTTCCAGAATAAAAGCAAAAAAAAAAAACCTTAAAAGCTTTAAAAAAGTGCCCAGAAGTACTTCATTTGTGCCAACAACACCTTAAATAAACCATCAAAAGTAGCCAGACAAAAACTAGAAATATCCCCAGAAACCAAAGAAGTTCCGTGAGTGTGGATCAGCTTTGAGTAAATCATAGCTGGTTTGCTTGAAAGGCAAAATTTTCCCCTGCAAAATTTTCCTAGAGAGTGTATTCAGTCTTCCTTTCTTTTCTATCAAAACTTGAAAATTTAATGAAAAGATTGCTTGAAAACCAGTCGGGCTTGACACAGACAGAATGCTGGCCTAAGCAGTTTTTCTTTGATTCAAAATTCTAAATTTTTTCTAAAAATAGCGCTATAGGAAATCCCTGTGGATTGGCAGGGTATTCTTGTGGTTGCTGGGAGAGCCTGAGCAACCCAGGCATCTTAATAAGACCTGGTGGCAGGAGAAATATTAATATTATGAATGAACCCAAACTGAAGAATTCCAGCTCCAGAGCCTCGTCCCATTTGGTGTTTGATCCTATTCAGTGTCCAGGAGCAGACAGCTCGTGAGACTGAAGCTCTCCCAGTCACTGGAGTAGTTCAGGATTTGGATTTCTAAGAAATTCAGTTGAAAAGGCAAGACAAAATAGAGTATTTCTCATTCTCTGTGTTCTTTCGTGCTTCTTGCTTTCCTCCTTCCCTTGTTTTATGAGTTGCAAGGAAGATTAGACGATTTGCTGTGAACCTGTACAGCTGAAAAGTTATTTAATCACTTATTACCCAGGCACTTGCTACCTGCTTTGCCTATCTAGAAGGCATTAAAAAATAATTTAAAAAATTGATTTTGCTCAAGTATGAGCCTGGATATAGTTTTGACATTACTTATTCATATTCAAAATTTGTCATGTTGGGTCAAGCTGTGGAGTTTGTCCCCGCATCCCCTCTCACTCGGAGTGCTTCTCCATCCCAAGAAAGGGAGAATGTTACAAGCAGCGGCCACGGTCCGTGTTTCTTCTATTGCTATGCAAAAGGCACTTCAAGCGAGGCTGACATCAAAGTGCGACCGTAAGCACCAAGCATAATAAGCGCCAAGGAAGGACTGCCACGATTCATACATCAGGAGAGAAACAGAGACGGCAGAGCAGCCTTTCCCTCTCTTTGGGCTCCTTATTGTGGTGAGGTTCTTGTCAAAAGCACAAAAAACCCAGCCCCTTGCAATATCAGACATTTGTTTAAGTCATGGTGGCTGCCAGAAGATAATAGCCGTCAGTGTAAAATTACAAATCATTCTGCATAATGCTGTGCTGATTACCATGAAAGCAATGGCAGTATTTGAATTTTACTCCTTTTTTTTTTTTTTTTGCCTGTCTTTGTTGCCATGCTTAGCTGAAGAGCTTGACGTGGCAGCCTCGCTAAGGCAGCGTTTTGTACTCGGCTCTGCACGGCTGGCCCGACGTCGCTTGTGCATCGCTCTTTGGCCGCTCAACAAAAAGGTTGAGCAGGTACCCGAGGCCAGGTGGATGATCCCACTGCACAGCATCCTTGTGGAAAGCCTTTGAGGGCTCCTCCTTGGGTCCCCTTCAGCAGCAGCATCGTATGGCTCCCCCGTGATGGGGAAAGCGATTTTCACCTTCCTTTCAGGTCTGGAGGAGGCAAGCACAAAAGCCTGACGTCGCTTGCCTGTGTTCACAACGCAAGGAACCGCAGTCCGAACAGCTATTCGATCACAAGCAAGATGTGTTTCGATACCTCTCCTTGCCTGGACAGCCGGAGCTCCTGCAATCAGCCCTCCCCGCAAAGCACACCCATGGGGGCAAAAGGCAAGGGAGCAGCACATCTGGGGTGTGGGGGTAGTGTTTGGAGAGCCAGATGTGTCCGTCGGCTTCACACTGTGCCCTCCCTTCGTCAGAAAGGGTTTGCCAAAATGTTGCGGAGCTGGAGGTGCCATGCTTGCCCAGTTTCATGCAGCTGGACTCTAACCCAAATTAATTATGTTGTCCCCTTCATAAACATATGGGTGTTTCATTCCTTCCATCCTGTAGCAATTTACCTGGGAAGACTCCAGTTCGTGCGGTCTGTCCTGGAGTATCTGGTTCTGCTGCAACCAGTGCCGCTCACGCGGGGCTGTGTCCGAAGGGGAGCGTATAGACGGGGTTTAGGGTGATGCTCGGGTCCTTTCCTGAGCTGCTTCTCAAAGGAGCCTGAAGGAGTTTTGGGAAGAGCCTGAAGATGGGGTTTTTGGACTGTGGGAGGAGTTATGGGTCACAAAAGCATCTGGAAAGCATGCCAGGCCCTCTAACTCATGGCGTCTTGCAAAAAGAAGGCAGCATCATGCCCTTAAAGGAGCTGATGCGTCCCCTTCCTATGCAGGAGTCTGCTCCACATACAGCTGGATCCACCCTGAGTTCACAGTCAGGCTTTCCAAAGCCCAGGAATTCACTGTAAACGAGGCTTTCGGCCGTTTAACCCACCCCTGGGAATGCTGCTTCCCCTCCTCCTGGCATCACCAAGTTGCCGGCAGTGCTATTTCGGAGAGCAGAGGAGAGCCGTTCGTCGTCTTCTTTCACACCCTCCGTTTTTGCTGAGGTCAAGACGTGCTTATCTACCCTTTTCTGGTGATTCACGAGCCAGAAAAAGATCCTGGCTGCTTCTGAGGAGGGATGCACCAAGCCCTCCGTCACCGTGAGTCACTGCTCTGCCAAATGCTAATTTTGCATCAGAACCATGTTTTACTTGTATTTTGAGAGGAAATTTTTTTTTTCTTTTTTTTTTCTCCTCCGTTCTGTCATTTGAGGACGCACCCCGCCTCGGAGGTGGTGAGCACCCAAAAATCCCATGAAACTTGTGGGTGCTGGAGCCTCTGATGTGGGATTTGGGACGAGAGCTTCCCGGGGTGTTAATTAGTGTGGACTTCCTGATTGTGAAGGAGCAACTTAATCAAGTTTGTAATCAGTACGGTGGTCTAAGCAGGATGTTAAAAAATAATCAGAAAGGTGAAGCTTCACATAGGCTCCTGCAAGGAGGAGGATTTCTTAGGGGTTCATCAGAAGCATATCTTTTTTTTTTTTCCTTCTTTGGTCTATTTGCTGCCATTGTACTTAAAAACACCTTCTTCCCAGTGGCATCAGTAAGGAAGTCTGGTAGGTTTTGTGGCATTTTCAGGACTTTTCCTCTCTGGCAATCTATATACTTGGTCCTGATCTCTAGTTATGTCCTTCTCCCTTTCCCGTCCTTAATTTTATCAAGCTAAACCATGTGATTATTAGCTGCCATAGTAAATACACGTCGATGACCCTGAGTTAAGAGGAAACAGAGCAGTTGGTACCATTGCAAGGTTCCCTTCTTCTTGTAGGTAAAACTTGGTAGGTCTTGTTGGATCCACACATGCTGTCATGTTTAAATGATTAAACATTGGTCCTCGGTGGCCAAAGCCTCAGTATTATACAGAGAAGGTGGAGCTTGCGGAGGACATCCCTCCTCAGTAACGAAGCCAGTGAGGATGCCAGAGATCTAAGTCAAACATGGTACAGGCTGTGCCTAACGCAACCACGTGGAAGTTTCTCTTCTTTCATCCTTTTCCATCTAATTGAAGCTTGGAGGTTTCCACCTAGTCGGATGTTGGAGTGGAGGCTACGACCCGCAGAGCCGTACCGTGAGATGTCCTTGTTTGGCAGGGCAATGTAGAGTAGCTCTGCTGGGAAACAGCAACTGGGGCCAAGGTGGGAAGGGAAGCAGACAAGAAAAAGAAGAAAGAGAGGAAGCAGAAGCCGGAAAATTCCTCTTCGACCGCCCTCCCACCACCTGGGTGATCACTCTATGCTCACATGAACACTGAGTGCCGGTGATTCAGCCTGAAACACCAAACAAAACGCAGGCTGTAGCCCCAGGGGCAGTAGGAAGAATGAAGAGAGCCACACGTTATCCCTCCTCCAGGAGATGTGGGACATAAGCCGGCACAGGGAAACCTGCTTTGCTTCTTACATGAAATATACCCAAGCAACATCTTCAGCGCTCGGTCCCCAAATGAGGGCTTCTAATTATTTATTTACACCTGCGATTGTCTCCGCTTGCTGCTCACGTATCTGTGTGTACTGTCGAAGCTCGCTGGCGAGGGATGGGAAAGCCCTATTAAATCATTAAGCCTCTCCCCCGAAGCGCGGGCCATGAGCTCTCCATCTGATAGAAACCGATACTGCAGTTTATCTCTGTCAGGAGTGCTGTGAACACTTAGCATCTGTCTCTTAATCTCATTGTTTTCTTAAAATATCACGTCCTTGGGCTCTGCTGTTATTTCAGCAGCAAAAGGGAAACGTGAAGGGGAGATTGTGCTTAACCAACCTGATTGCCTTCCGCAATGAGGTGACGGGTGGCGGCGAGGGGAGCGGTGGATGTTGTTTACCTCGGCTTCAGTAAGGCTTTTGGCACAGCCTCCCGTGACATCCTCATGGACCAGGTGACAAAGTACAGGTTAGAGGGGTGGATGGTGGGGTGGGTTGAAGACCAGCTGAACGGCTGGGCCCAGAGGGTTGTGGTTGGCGGCACAAAGTCCACGTGGGGCAAGCGGTGCACCCCAGGGCTTGACATTGGGGCCAGTGCTGTTCCATTTCTTCATTAATGACCTCAACGATGGAACGGGGTGCATCCACAGTGAATTTGGAGATAATACAAAACTAGGGGGAGTGGCTGAAACATCAAATGCTTGTGCTTCCATCCAGAGGGACCTCAACAGGCTGGAGAACGGAGCTGTCATGAAGTTCAACACGGAGAAAGGCAAAGTGCTGCCCCTGGGGAGGAGCAACCCCAGGCACCAGTACACACTGGGGGCCAACTGGCTGGAAGGCACTTCTGCAGAGGAGAACCTCGGGGTCCCGGCGGACACCAAGTTACACGTGAGCCAGCAATGCCTCTTTGTGCCAACGACTGGGATGGTACCATAATCATAATCTTCAGTGGGTATCAGCAACCATGGGATTCTTTAATCCGGTAAACCAGGGCTGTGTTATATCACTGTGATATTAGCAGAGCCTCCCTCCGTTACGTGTTGCCTGTAAGTTATATTTCAATAGGGGAAACCATTTGTACCCTGCCATCTCCTGAGGTGGCCAAACATCCGCAAGCCTATTGCTAATCTGCTTTCTCTAATGAAAGCATCAATTCCCAGCAGCGATAGTTGTCACTAAATCAATAAGACACGTAACCCATTCTTCTGGTGCCTCACACGAACGCTTGAGCAGCTTGTTAACGAGATTTGCTAACGCTGAGGTCCCGCAGTCCAGAAGTTTCCCACCGATGCCGCAAAACATAATGGTATTTGGCTTACGGAAGAACTTCCCTGGTTTGCTTTGTTCTCCTAAATATTTTAGCCCCGTTTTCCCTCTGATTTTTCGGTGTTTGAAACCTGTGGAGCAACTTTGCTCGGGCCGAGGCAGTTCAGGCTCGAAGAAAACACGGACAAGAAACACCAAGGCATCGTTTTCGGCAGGTAGTCAAACACCGCCACAGAGACAGTCAGGTCTTGGTTTGCCCAGCAATTTATTTTTCCTCTGGGCAGGCACTAAATAACCCCTAGTCATCCCTGAGGGCTTTCCTTCGTTCGCAGGGATCTATTCCTGATTTTTTTTTTTTAATCACTTGAGAGTAAAACTGTGGCCTTTTACAGTCTCCCAGCACCCTTCCGGCTGGTAAAAACCCCATTCCTGGAAATCTGGAGGCTGGCTAATGTTTTAAGGATGAGGAGATGACCCCAAGGTTGGCAGCTTTGCCTCCGGAATATTTCCTGACGTTAAAGTGCAGCTGATGCGGCTTTTTATTCGAGCACCGAGAGCAGCCGGTGCTGACAAGGGGGTGCTTCTGTGGTGTGCACCTGCCTTTTTTACTGGTTTTACAGGTTTTTGGTGGCTGGGTCTGACCATCTCCCCGAAAGACCTTCATCCTTTCTCCATGCACATTTGTGTGTGCATTGATGTAGTGGGATCCAGGGCTGCAAAAATAAGGATCATACCTCTGACTTGCTGGTTTGTAGACCGTAATTAGTTTATGTCTGAAAAGCGGGGTAACAGCGAAATGTTTCATGTGTGTCTGTTGAGAGAGATGAGCAGGGAGGTAAGGAGGGTGATGATGCTGGAGGAAGAAGAGGAGAAATATAAAAGGAGCGAACGAGCTGGCAAAGAGAAGGCGGCCAGAGGTGCTCAAGGACAGAGAGGCAAGGAGTCAGGCTGATTATGGAGAAGCAGCAGCTTCAAAACATAAAGGGGAGCAGCACAGAGAGATGCGAAAGAGCAGTAATGACAGGGAGATGGATCGGATGGGCAAGCCGTGGACTGAAGGCGAAGGCACAAAAGGGCAAGGACGGATACGTACGGCTTTGCAATTAGCGGCTGTGATTTATGTTTGCCGCTTTGTCTTATCATCCCTCCCTGGCAGATGTCCTGCAAGCAGCGGCGGTCAGGGGGTTATTTGGGGAGGGGAGAGAGGGGATTTTAAATAGTCGGACTGACCGTGAGGTATGGAAGGGACTTTCTAGTAGTCTGTACAACCTAGCCAGGCAGTTCTCATTAGAAATATACTCTAAGTAGTAGCTGACCTTTTAAAAATAATTTTAAGAGATCCCTTCTCCCTTTACCCCAACAGCAGGTTTCTGTTCCCTCGGACCGAGCCTGAGCACTCAAAGGCGGTCGGGGTTTCAGCTGGTGGCTGGCGAGGGGCTGGGAGGGGGGAAGCAGGAACGCAGGTGGCGCAGAGGAAAAACTTTCTTTGTTGGGACAAATCTGCTCCCTGATCCTTTCTCCTCATCCTGACCACCCCCTTTTACTCTGTACAGACACGCAAAAAAGTTTCGATCCCATCCGTTGTGCCAAAGCTCGAAGCAACGTGGTTGCGTGGCCGTCACTTGATTAGCTGGCGAGGCTGTGAGGCTAACGGAGAAGCTCAAAACCGGGGAGAGGACTTCGATATTTAACTTTAATTTATTTTCAATGGGTTTTTTCTGCCTCTGCTCACACGGCAAGATTTACACCGTAAGTAGGGGGCAATGGGCTATTCTTAACCCAGGGCTGGCCTGGAGGGAGCTCCATCACCTCCGGTCCCCGCCACGGAGGAGGGAGCAACCGAAGGAGGAACCGGGGCTGGGCGGGAGGAGAAGCAGGAGGCGAAGGGGGTGAATTTGGGGAAGGAGGGGTGCACTCCCGTGGGAGCAGAGATCGGAGAGACGCGGCTGTTCGGAGGGGGCCAGCTGCAGCCACGGCAAAGGCGAGTGGTGGGACAGGAGGGATGTGCGGGTGACCACAAGTTCCTCTGCTGGGTGTCCCTGGGGGGGTGAGTCAGGACTTGTGGGCTCACCCTTTCCTATAATAGTTGGGGCCGAGGGTGTTTACCCTGTCTGCTGGGGCAGCCTGGGCACAGGCACCCTTTGTAGTCCTCCCACCCCTGCGGGAACCCACCCACAGCTCCAGGCTGGTGGGCTGTGTGCCCGGGGCGGCTCGGGACTCGTGTCCCTCTCAGGGGAATCAAGAAATAAAGCTCCTGGGATTGACTGTGTCAATAATGACACTATAGAGCCTTATATAAATGCAACGACGTGAATACATTAACTTTGCTTCGCTGCTCAGCAGCTGCAGGAAAGCTTCTGTTTGGAGTGAGCACACCTCGGTACATCACTCCCAAACACCTAATCCATTGGCCTGGCAGGGCTCACACCACGACAGCCTGGAAATGAGACTGGAAATGCTTTTGCTTTTTTTTTTTTTCCCCTCCCTTATTCTTCTTTTGGATCTTCTTTTGCTGTTTTTCTCTTATCCGCAAGTCCTTTGGGTGAGCGTCTGGTACCGGCTTGCCCAGCTTGGATGCTTTTTCTTGATATCCCGGCCTCTTCCCGATCTTCCTTCTTCGAGACATGGTTTGGTGGGTTTAGGGGACATGGTGGCATCGGGTATATGGTTGGACTTGATGATCTTTGAGGTCTCTTCCAACCATAATGATTCTAGGATTCCTTGGAGGCTGTAGCAGCTCCCCTGCCCTTAGCGAAGCTCGGGGAGACCCTTGTCCGGGCAATGGGGGTTTGCTGCCTCTTGGGCCAAACAAGAGCACACGCTCGTGGTACTAAAGCATTCAATCTCCTCTGGCATTATGTGTAAGAGATTCAAAGCCCTGGTTTTTCTGTCTGGCCTGGGGAATGGGCATCCCTGGTTTTCCTCTAAGGGAATCTGCAAGCAGCGATTGAGAAACACAAGTCAGGTAAAATGCAGGGATCCCCCCTGGCAGCTTTTAAGGGAGTCTGTATACTCTAAAAAGGCTGGAAACAGCTGCAGGGGACAGTGTGTCCCCAGCTTGCTCCTGGCCAGAGCTCGTCCCTGTGCTTGGAGGTGACTTCTCCTCCTGGCTGTCTCCTGCTTCCCCCTGGAGCCAAGAGCCTGCAGCAGGCTCTTGACAAAGATGCTTTGTTAAAGGTGGCTCGGTTGAGCATCTGTGGATGCCAAATGAAGAAATGAAAGGAGAAAGTGGAATCCTTTGAGAAGTGAATCCGCTTTTATCCTGGAAAGCAAAGGTTACTGGTCCAGCCTGGCTCGGTGGGGTGCTTCAGGCTCTCCGGAGGAGAACTGGGGGTTGCCCCTTCCTTGGTGGGAGCAGCTTTGAAAAGTTTGGGAGGGAGGGAAGCAGTGGGAAAGGATGGGAATGAATAAAATAAAGCCAAGGGAGCGAGAACTTCCTTGTATTAATATTCACTGCCCAGTTGCAGGAGGGAAAAAAAAAAATGCTTGGACGTTTGTTGCACTTCCAAAACCACATAGAAGTGAAAGTGCATAAATTGTTTAAAAAACCGACATGGGTTAAACAGTATTTACCTGCCAAAACTGAAGTGGGAGGGAAAAAAAAAAAAAAAAAAGAAGACGACATCAATTGGAGGGAGAGTGGAAAGTGTTTTGATTGAAAAATGTCAACAAGCTCTCCTAGAAGCAACAACAAGCAGCAGTGATTGTGTTTGTACAAAACAAGCCCTTCTTCCCTACGCGGAAGATTAGTTTCATTTTTCCAGTTTCAGATCACCTACCTCTCCCACAAGAAAGCCAAATAAAACCCCCCAGACAACCCGACTCCCCCCGTTGAACTCCCCAGAAAACTTTAGGTAACGGAGAGCAGAAAAGAAGAAAAAAATCCCCTGAGAGATGAAGTACGACGGCAAGGGCCAGATCCCCAAAGCCCTAAAACCAGCTCTGAGGGCTGGGCTCTGCGCTGGCGATGACATTTCGGGGGAGAAGCCCTCCCTGTGCACCCTGGCTCCTAGCTCAAAGCTGGGCACGGAAAGGGATTTTCTAGGTGTTTGGGTTGTTGCGGGTTTAGTGGCTCGCCGATGACTTCTAGGGGTTTTTTTTATTCCCTAATCCTACGTGAGTGTTGTAAGCTGAGAGAGACATAATCTAGGCTCCTTGAATGAATCTCGCGGAGTTTTGTTCTTAGACAGAAAATGAATTAGGTTAAGCGGGGATTAGAGGAGACACACCACATGCCCGCCTGGCCCCTTGCAATCGCGATTGTTTGTGTGTGAGCTGGGAATACAAATGGTTTGGGAAAAAATAGTTGTAAACATTAATGGGTTTTCCAAAGCAAAAAAAAAAAAAAAGTAATAATAAAAAGGAACCTTGGAGGGTTGAGGAGACTTTCTCAAAATGGCAACCCCATGGCACTGAACAGCCTTGGAGGTCCAGGGGTCAATACATCTAGGATGGAGCCAGCATCCGTGGAAAGATGGAGGTTCAATGGCTGTGGATGGGTCTGAGAATATCGAGACAAAGCTTTGCTGAGCAAAGAAGGGCTGATAGGGAGAGGATACCTTTGTACGGCAAAGATCATGAAGATTTCGGGATGTTTTAACAACTGGAGTCGCAGCGGGTGGGAGGTGATGGCCCACGGGTCGCCCTCCTTGGTCCCGGCATTTCTCGGCCAGATCCTGCCCTGCCTGCCGTGCTGGAGCCGGGCTTGCTGAGCACGGAGCACGATGCCCGCTTTCTGGATTTTCTATTTTAAGCAGCTTCCGTCAGAGGTGAGGAGTTGAAAGTTGCCATGCCGACAGGGAAATTTCAGACCCTAAAATAGTCAAAACTTGCTCCTGCATCATGCGAGCGTGCGTATGCTTCCTGCGAGGGAGGCGAGGAGGGTGCAGGGGGGCTGCGAGGATCCTTCCTATGCAGGGGGGAAACAACCCCCTTGAGAAAACATCTATAGGATGCTCTCAGACTCCTTCCCTATAGGTATCTGGGTACCTTAAGCAGCAGCGGGCAACGGACAGCAGCAGCAATGAGGGGTTCCTAATGATCACAGCATTAAACCCCCCCGAATTATTCCTGTTTTTACCATTATTGTCACTGCTAGAGATCTTGGCCCCCGGACCCTGATAAGGAATGCAGTCCTCAGTGTGAGACACAGAGAGCAGAGGGAAAGAAACCAAGTGGTTTAGGAGGGAATATGTATTCCTCAGGGAGGTCTTGCACGATGCTTGTGGGGCAACAGCGGTCCATGGCGATGTCAAAGATTTGCAGCTATGTGCTGGAGATAGCCCAGGGCTCCACCAAGCGCTGACCGTGGACCTGGAGCCTCCTGTTGGGCAGGACTAAATGGGCTCGGTTTTGCATTTTCCCCCCCTGTTCAATCTAATTTGACCAATTATCCCAAAATGTGGATTTGTTTGTTGGTTGTTTTTTTTTTTTTTTAAGTTCTTTAAAACTGGGGAAGCCCCTGCAGAGATGCCCAAACCGCTCAAGCCAGCGACACAGATCTGCCGGCGGTTAGGGGATGGTTTTGCCTCTTGTGCATGCTGGGGTGAGGTTATTCTCCAGCCGTACAGAAGTGTAAATATAAACGCTGTTTAGCCATCCCTGAGCCGAGAGAAATTCAATTCACTTCCCATGCTCAGAGCCAGCCACACTCCCAACCCTAACGGGTGCTGGAGCATCGCTGCGGCCACCAGAAATGAACGCTGGCACAGCTTCGGAGGCTCCTCTCCTTGGCACAGTGAGACTCAACCTGCATTTCGGCGGGGGGAAATCACAGCTCACCTTTCTTTTCCTGCCTTTGGCCTTTTTTTTCTCTCTCCCTCGCTCCTATTGTTTTTCCCTGCTCACCCCTCCAGCCAGTTGTCGCTCTGCAGTCCACGCTTACAAATGTAATTTCTTCTGATGTATGAATATTTCAGAAGCGCTCCCTCCCTGGGGACGGTGCCTGCCGAGGAGGAGGCAGCCTCTGCGGGGATGGAAATGGCAGCAAATGACAATCTTAATGAAAGATCTCTTCTCCAAGGGCGTCTCTGCAGAAGAGCACACCATCCTGCACGAGCTCCCAGCTCATCAGAGTACGCCCGGCTCTCCGGCTGCTTGCGTTGCCTTTGGCCATGGGTGGTGGATGTATAGAGAAACATAACTTGGTCTTTTCCCAGGATACACCATTTCGTCGGTTTGGGGATGTGCTGGGATGCTCTGGTCTGAGCCTCTCATACGGCTGATGGAAATATCTTCCCTTCTGTACACATACAGTGGCATAACCCAGAGAGTGGCACGATGCTTCGGGTGAAGTTTTTTCTACCTGATGTCCAGAGAGAGGAAATTCATCACATAAGTCCCTCCGTCCTGATACACAGAAGCAGCTGATAATCAGGGTGCATACGCAAAACTAAAAATCTTCACCAAAGAAACGCTCACGTGGGCCCACGTTTCCCCGTGCCTCCGTCTCTCCATCCCCTCCCCATCTCCTCGCCCACCTCTCCCACACCTGCAGGCCACCAAGAGGGGCTGGCACCCAACTGCCGTGTTTTCCTGGGTGCTTGTGAGCCCCCCCCAGACCCACCCAAAGATTTTCCAGCGAGGCCTCCTCCCCTCGCTGTGCAGGACCTCTCTCTTCACACCGGCTTTCTCTGCCCCATCCAGACCCCGGGTGGTCGTGGGCTTAAATATTCGCATCTGCCTGACCCCCACGGTACCTATATAGCTGTGTGTATATGTCCCTCTGTATGTATAGGGCTGCTTACAGATATCCTGGCTGTCTTAGATAGCCGAGTGATACGTCCTAGATACATCTCGGTTATTTATCGGAGCAGCAAGCGCAGCCCATGCGTGAGCAGCGGCCACGGTGCTGTCTGTCTCTCCGACTGTGGGTGGCACTACGCAATCAAAATTGCTTTGTTTCCCTTTTTATTCCGTTATCTTCATTTTTGAGCCTGGTGGGGTTGGAGCCCTGCAGTTTCGGAGGGACAAGGAGCGTGGGTTTGACACCGAGAGCATCTCGAAGCCGAGGTTCATCGGAGGGGAACTCGTATAGCAAACTGCGGGTTGGCTGGAGGATGCTCCCCTCGGAAAGTTACTCTGAAGGCTGAGCCTGGTTTGAGTTGTGGTCTTCATCGCTGGTTTTGTTTTTAATTTAAGGAGCAAGAAGTGTCTGTTGGGAAAAATCAACTACGGTCACTACTTTGTTGCCCTTTTTTCTTGTAAAACACAGAGAATAATTGCTGGTCCATCTTTTCAGGCAGGTCTTGATTTGTGACACTCCCTCTCCTACAAATAACTTTAAAATATTGGGACTGGATGTTGTGACTCCCTCTTGATACAAGAGATGTGGAACTTGATTTGCATCTGTTGCAATAATTTTTCTTCACATTTCTCTTTGGTTAGAGATGCAAGGGAGATACTCGGGACGGGCTCTCATCTGCCCTAGGACTTTCTCATCAGCAGGCTCTCCCTAATTAGCTCCCATTGCAAAACTTCCACCAAATTGAACCGACCACAAGCGAACGACAGCGAGATGGTGCGGTCCATGCATCCATGAGCGATGGTACAGTTGGGATCATCAGTAGGGGAAAGGACACAGAAACATTTGCCCAGATCGCTAGGCTTTGCAGGAGCACAGAGTGCTTGAGCCTGTATGAAAAGGATGTTCTCAAAGAAATTAATGAAATTTCTGTGATATTAGCAAACACTGAGCCGTATGGCAAACTGTATTTAAAAGCGGAATGAATGGATATTTTTTACCTAAACCACACCCTTGGCAGGGAAACAGTGAGATGCTAAAGAAATAACGAGAAACCAACCATGTATTCATGATAAAAATGCAGAATGTGCTGATGCCCCAAAGGAAGACCGGGTTTCAAGGTGGCCCAGGCACCACAGTAAAATCCAGGGTGTTGTGTAGGGTGCATCCCAAACCAGAGTTTCTCAGGGGAGGGCTGGTGAATCCTTTCCAAGCGGTACGTGATAGCAGGAGGTGTCAGTGCCTCCTGCCCCTGCTCTGTGTGCTCGCGAGGGGTTTGAGGTCGGAGCCGCTCCGAGTTTGTGGTTGGGACTCATGCAGGTGCGAGGATCTATTCAATGGAAAGTTGCTCCTGCTTTAAGAGGAATGGGACCGGCTTTCAACAGCAGCACGGTCCTTGGAGCAAAGCAGCAGTGTTTAAAGAGCTCAACAGGGGAATTACGACTTCTGTTTGACTCTTCAAATGGGACAGGGGTGTATCCACATTCATACAAGTCTTAGTTTCACCCTAAATGAAAACGACCCCTAAATAGGATGCTAGGAACAAAACACTGTGCTCACGCTTTCCTCAGGCAGCTCAGGTAATGTGGTACCCTGCTGAAGACAGGGTGATGGAGGGTTTGTAAAACAACAGTACCTCATCTCCCTGGGGGGTCTTTTATCCAAGGGTCGCCCACTCTCTGTCGCGTCTTGGCCAGTTCAGTTTCCCTAAGGCAGATGAAGACCCAAGTGAGGAAACTGGAACACAAACATCTTCAGAGCCAAAAACGTTGTGTGACCCTGGGAGCCGCTGGTTGTGCCCGCAGCACCTCAGGCTCAGTTTAGAGGACAGGCTGTGCCCAGCCTGGCACGCCGACTGTGTGGCCACATCCATCAGCAAGGGTATAAGTCATGCCTGGGAAATAAAACGCAAACAAAGCGAGTCTGTGAACTGGAAATGCTCAATGTCATCTGATGGGATCTGCGCTGGCTTAGGGTGAGCCTGGTTATGGTGGTGAGGTGGGGCCAAGCTTTCCTCCACAAAGAGAGCACCCCCAGGACCTCCGAAAGCTATACTTTACCTTGGAGTTGTGCAGGAGCTAGTCCTTCATTCTCTTAGATGTTTGGAGGAAGTTTTTGGGAGAATAACCGTGCTTCTTTTGCGGGCCCAGACTGGAGAAGAGGAGACTTTCACTGCACTCAGAAACCTGGTCCCCACAGACAGGGAGAGCAGTGATGGCCACCAAATCCCCCCGAAGTGCAGTGAGAGGCTGGGCAAGTATACAGAGGGTTCGTGCGACATGGTGGGCACTCACTGCAGACCCCAAAAGAACTACACCAGCAAAGGAGATGACCATGGTAGGGGCAGTACTGCTTTTTTCACTTCCAGAGAAGCCCTTTTTGGTAATTACAAAGCACACTCCACTTTTGCAGGCCAGAACGGGTGACTGGTAGCCCCAGGTACCGCTATGTCCACCTGAAGGGATGACAACTCCTACGATGCCTGTCCGTGACCAGTCCCAACCACCTTGTGCTAGCAGTGTGTCTCTGTGTGTGGCTCCTTTCACAGCTGTGTCACAGTCGTACCCTGCTCTTCTTTATTTTAAAGCAAATGTCTCCATGGACTTTATGCCAGCACTTCAGATTCTCTAGTGTCTACACATCAGCCTAGCTTCAGAAACCAGTGGGTTGACATTAGTTCTCGCTAGCTCAGGGCTGGCTCAGCCTGTTTGCTGACGGCGATGCCATATGTTTTAGTGTAGCTCCAGCAAGGTTCGTCTTACTGGGACCAGATGGGAAAAACAAGGGGCTCTTGTCCCAGGGGAGATGTCTGGGTGTGAGAAAACACCAGTTTCCCCCGAGGCACGCTGCCTTTGTGTTCCTCGGCATCCGAACCGGCAAAGACCTCAACACAACGTCAGCCTCCCTGCTCCCTTTTGCAGAGGCCCTGGGGTTCGGGGGTACCAACCGCAGGGGCCAGACCTTCACCCTCTTCTTCACAGCATCCGCTCTGCTCGGATGGACGGTGCTCAGTAGCAGAGGAGCAGCGAGTGACGACGTCTGCCGCTGCGGGAGCTGCTGTCGGTGTGGGGTGTTTTTATATACACTGGTGGAAAAGCCAAATTCTGCCCCAGCAGTCAAATTTGTGAGGCTTTATGGAAAACCAGGCAAGGCCACCGTGGTCCTGTCACCTATGCCAGAGCCTGGGGGGTCAGTTTCTTCTAAGATCAGCCCCACCAGTTCCCCATCTTTCTTCCTCCAACGGGAGCAGAAGCTCATGGCCCAAGGGCTGTCCCTGCCATTCCCGTCCCATACAGCGTATGCCCCAGCTCCTCGTCCTTTGAGTGGCAAAATTAAATTCTGCCTACGCAGCTGGGAAATGTCAAACTTCGCCCAGACTTGTGCCTGTCCACTGCCCACGCAGGCTGCAACGCTCAGAAAGCCCCAAGGCTGAAATCTTTGGCTCAGACTCAGCCACCCGGCTTTGCTCTCCATCACTCCTCTTCATGCCCAGTGTGAACATTATGGTTGATGTGAAGGATTTACAGCCCTGGCCCAAAGGATTTGCCATCAACAAGATGCCCTTTATGAAATGATTTCTGCTGGAGTCATTTAATGAGAAGCATTTTGCCACGTTTTATCTCGGTTGGATGCCTCGGTGGGACTGGCAGGGGGTTTGCCCCAGCGGGGCCAGAGTCTCACCCATCAGCCAGAGCTTCTCAGAAGTGGCTTTGGGTTTTCTCAAATTAGGCTGCTTGTGACTCACAGACTTGTGCCTTGCTTTCAGATGAGAGAGAGAGAGAGAAGACAGACGGGTAAATAGCCAGACTGGTGCGGGTTTCATCCCAGGCTCTGCAAATTGCTTTGGCTAAATCAGAGAGGTTGCCAGTGGGCTTTTGACATGCGATTCCTGCCTGCTCCTCAGTTAACCCTTCCCTGGGAGCAGAGAACGAGAACGGGATTTACTTTCCTCACCAGGACCAAAGCACAGTGCCAGGAAGGTGAAATGACCATGCAACGTGTACGGGGCTCCAGAAACCCTTTACCAAAATCTGTACCGTTTCCCACCAGCCTTCCCGTACGCCTGGGATCTGGAGGAGGAAACTCTGCATACAGTAACCAGCCGCGGGGAGGGATAAGGAAGGAGCCAGCAACAAGAAGTTGTGTAAAACCATCCCCTGTCCCCTTCGTGCTGGGTACCTGCCTCACACGTGGTGGGGTGTCCTATGCTATTTGTGGGTTTTTCACTGTTGGAATTGGTTTATTTGCTGTGAATGAAAGCCTAGGCATACATTTGGACGAGATGATCTCCAGAGGTCCCTTCCAGCCCCGACCGTTCTGTGATTTAGAAGTTCCCCCACTGCCGGTCGGAATTGCTTTCCACAGAGCCCAGGTCCTGGGGAAGGGCTCGGGGTCCTAAATGCGGTCTTTCCCTGTTTCAGAGTCAGACCGGTGTACCCTACCCCTCACACCAACCAACACATCCCTTCTGGTTTATCTGGTTCAGCCTCACGGGAAATACTTCCACCAGATTCTGTGCGTTTTCAGCTCAATTGCTCTGAATGTAATTACCCCATTTTGCTCAAACTGTGGAAATGCGATTAGCCAATGCAATTATCCAATAATAGAATTGGTCCAAAATTAAAACCAGCACAAAGAAAAAGAGGAGGGGAAAAAAAGAAAATAGAGGCATTTGCATCAGATTTTTTTTTGTTACTTTTCCTGTTTGACAGTATGGAGGGAACAAACCTACGCTAGAAAATCATTGCTTTCAAAGTGGAAAAAAACCAACCCTGCCTTATCACCAGAATTCATTCCTTGAAAACAGTTTTCCGTCTGAAAATGCTGACCCAGGGAAGATTTTTTCCTGTCTTCCCTGCAGTCCTCTTCAGTCACCTGGAGGCACATGAGTGATGGTGTCGCCTTGTTCCACTTGAGCAGGATCAGCAGTGGTCAATGTCCCACAAAGAAAAATGTGTCCAGAACCTGCTGGAGCCGGCTGGTGATGCTCTCCCGTGACCAACGCTAAGCCCTGGTGACCTCCTCGTGTTCCTGGGGGAGTCATTTGGGGATGAAGTGAGAACCTGGCTGCAGGTCTGCGGGCAAATGCTGTCGTGCACAGCAGCATCTCAAAGGTTTGTGTCCTTCTTCACCCCAAATAGTCCTTCCAAGAACATCGTATGGGCACTGCCTTCGTCTTTGCTGGGAGGCCCTGAGGTTGAGGGCTGTTAACGACTCAGTCTCTTTCTTTGCCAATTTGTCACCATTTTCTGCACCATGTCAACAGGCGCATGAAACCCTCAGACACCAAATCAACACAACTCTCCCAGCTCAGTAATGGAGGTTGTAAGCCAGCTGAACAAGTCGAGGCTTACTTCTATGCAATCACTTTTCATTCTTCATTTGACTAATTAAGCAAGAAACCTGGGTCGTAAATTAATATGATTAAAACGAATGAAGCAGTGTAGAGTACACCCTTAACTGTGCAGATCATAGGTCACTCCATCTGTACTTGTTTGCTTAGCCCACTCTGGACAAAGTCCTAGCAGATTTTGAACATTTAATTGTCAACTCTTCATTTGTTACGGTTCACTGCTTGCAAGCCCACAGATTGTGCAGACATTGAGAGACAAAGGGCCAAATCCTGCCCCATCCTGTCCCACCGGGAATGAACTGAATCAAGGCGACGGGCGAGCGTGCTGCCGAGGGTGGGACACGGCTGTGCCCGGCTGCCCGCGCTGCACTTTGGATTGAGCAGAAGCAGGAGGCAGCGGTGGTTTGCCACAGAGGAATTTCCTACCTTGCAAGACCCACCGTCCTGACCTCCTGTCCCCATCAGCTTCGCCTTCTCAGCTCAGGCTGGATCTCGCAATTTGCCCTGAACCCTTTCTCTGGATGTTTCCAGCTGGGAGCAAGGGGCGGACAGTCTCCGGTCACGGGGCTCATGGTGGTAGTTCATCCTTGTGCAGGTCCTGGGGTACCCTGGCTGCTCCCCTTTCTTTCTGCTCAGCACCAGATCATTAGGGGACTGAGTACCACCCAGCCACCCCTTGCGTAAGTGCGCTGCAGCACTGGTGGTACCCAAGCTCTTCCTGGCAGCAGGCATGGTTCCCTGGAGGAGAATTGATAAGAACCCAATCATTTAATTTTGGGAAGGGAAACCAGGGAGGTCAAAGCGACCTGCGATCCCATCTCAGCCATGCATCTCCTGGTTGTATTGGGGTGAAAACACCCGGGTTTTTGCAGGCAGATCTCCGACCCCTTTGGTAGCTGAGCCCAGCTAAACGTCGTCTTTCCTGCCTCGTTAGGAGCCGTGGCCCCTGCACAGGTAAGTCAGGATTCAAGATGGATGCAGGGAAGGGCAATCCTCCAAACACCAATATTTTTCTGTGCCCCAAGGGTGTAGGTGAGACAGTGCATCTGCTGGCTTGAAGTGGATAGCGTTACTGCAATTTGGGATGCCTTTCGGATTAAGCATCACGCAGCGCTCACAAGGCTCCACTTAGCTGACATGTCTGAGCTCTGCCTGGAAATCTGATTTCCCTGTCATTACTTCTAAAGCTGTCTTTGCCTCTCCTTCTTTCTTTTTTGATTCTTTTCATCCTGGCCAGTTGTAACATGCACCTCCCTGTTATGTTCTTCAGATGTACTGCTTTGTTTTTACTTGAACTAAATAATTCTCTGTGCTCTTTTCTCCCCCTTTCCCAATATTGGCCCTTTCCCCAAGTTCCTGGTGCAGGCCGTTTGTTTTCGATGGTTTTGCTTCAGCTGAGCTTGGTTATTGAATGTGCTTTCTTCTTTCCAGAGAGACCCCTGGTCCAGCCCCTGGGCTGTTTTTCCAACACATCAAGTGTTTCCGTGTCTTTCCTCTCCTCCACTCTGAGAAGATTTAAAAAAGTAGGAGTAACCTTTTACATGTTTACTTCTGGCCCATTTTCTAAGGACACAAGGTGTATTTAATGGTGCTATGCGTGGGTGTGGATGTGTTTACCTGTTGGTTCCCTCGTGACTTGAACCCATCGGTCAAATTTAATGAAGGTGGACAGAGAGTTAGGGTTCTGACTCCAGGTTCTGAAAAGTCTTGTGAATATGTGTGAGTGAGCAGACAAGGAAGACGCTCTGTGTTCCCTAAGCAAAGAGCAGAATAGATACTGTGGTTTTGGGATGAAAAGCTCAAAAATATGACCCAAGGGCTCCAGATCCAAAGGCAAATGAAGAACATGCAGCACTTATTTTTCTTTTAAACACCATGCTTTTTAAACCATAAAGTCTCATGATTTTGGAGGGACCAGACTCATGACTTTTAAACCCTTGGGTACAAAAGCGATGGTGTTGGAGTTTCCTTGCAGCCAAGAGTAGTCAATAGACCCTTGCAGCCCCCACCCCGGGTACCACAACCCCCGGAGGGTACCGCCTCACCTCCTCCTTCGTGCCGGTTCCCTGCCAAGCCATTCCTAGAGGCAGGAAAGCAATGCTCCCAGCCTGGAGCTATGCTATTGACTCCAAATAGGTGGTACGGGTCCAGGAGGGCACAGCATGGGACAAAGCAAAGGTCAAAGAGCTGGGTGTACTGGGTAACCTTGGGCAAGTCGCTTTACCTCCCCGTGCCTCCACTTCTCTTCTCACCCCACAGGAACCCTTGATGGTAGGACCTTTCCCGGCCGTGTCTCTACAGCACCTACCGCTGCAGGGTTCTCACCAGGTTGTACCCTGCAGGGAGGGACTGCATTGGGTCCTAAAAAGCAATAGTTATGGGCACAGCAACCTCAGTTAAGAGCCGCGGGATCAGCATCACCGTAGGGAGCAAAGGGGGTAGCCTGGCTTGGAGGAAGCATTTCTTGGGGTCTTTGTTCCTTGGATGGGTGCCCCTTGGCTGGGGTTTGTCTCACAGGCACTCTTCCCAAACAGCTCCATGGAGATAAAAAGCTGAAGTGGGGGAAAGGAAAGAAATGGAAGAGCAGGCAGGAAAGGAGGACAGAAATTGGGGGGGGCGGAAAGCAGGAGACAGCTCTCTTGTCTGTCAGATCAGGTACCTGCCGACTCAGGGCAAAATATTCCTGTTTGAAGACCAAAAAGCTTCCCAGCCCCAGCCTCCGGCGTGCACAGACCCTGCACAAGCATCCAGCATGGAGAAGGTCGGCATCGCTCCCCACCGAGGAGCACAGCTGAAAACAGCCACATTTGCTTCCCTTCGGAGTCCAAGTCACTCCCTGTAAGGTCTGATAATTCGCGGAGAGCTTCTCCAGGGTGTGCATTTGTCTTCCTTCCTAACGGTATTTGGCCACGATACGAATGTTTTACCTACAGTTCCCACATGAAGAAAGGCCCTTAGCTGTATCCCCGCTTCTCCCTCCCTGCAGACCGCTATTGACAGGGTTTCAATGGGTAGGTCTGAAACGACTCCATGTCCAGAATCGCCACTGCCAAAGGAAGGAGACAGGGGTCTTTGCAAAGGGCCTTAATAATCTTTCTGTTGCTCTGGCTGGCAGCTTTCGGCATGCGTCCCACATTCTTCAGTAGCCTTTTCCTTAGCGATGAATAGGCTTTTAGCGCGCTCTCATAATGGTTTCTTTTCCTGTGGCACTCAAAAAAAAGCTTTCAGCCTGCTCCAGCTGCCACCTCTGCTGCCTTTCCCTATCCACCAGAAAGATGCGGTGGCTCTGCTCAGCATCTCCTCGGCCGCTAACAGAGCTACGCTTTCACCTCTGAAAAGAGGTGGCATGTGAGCAAGGGGTGGAGGATGGCTTTGCCTCTGTTCATTTTTCTTAAAGCTCTTTTGCAAGCTGGGGGTTACAAGGCTGAGTTAGGACCTCTTCACCCCCTCCCAAGAAGCACACGTGCCCCGCAGGTCCGCAGCCCCGATGCAGGATCAGGGGGCTTCGGCTGGGGGCTGCCGCCACCGTGCCAGAGACTGAGCTGGCACTCCGCTGTGCAGGAGGTCTCGGCTCTGATTTAAGGCAGGTGGAAAGCGCATCCTCCTCCTGCCTTCTTTTCCTCATCTCAATTCCCAGCAGGGCTGTTACTGCAAAACCTGCAGCGACAGCACTCTTACACAGCCACAGTAGTGTGTAATCTACTCTGCGGGGGTATGTTGTGGTTTGGTTGTGGTTTTTTTTCTCCTGGATTTGATAATGATTACTCTGCGGGGGTATGTTGTGGTTTGGTTGGTTTTTTTTTTTCTCCTGGATTTGATAACGATGCTACTTAATTAGGGAGCCAAAATTGCTTTAGTTCAGGTTAACGAAAGGGCCTTTGGAGCTCCCAGCAGTTATCGCAGATGCCTACATTAGCAGGTACCCTAGACAGCTTTGAGGATTGTACAATAGATAACGTAAGCTCAGATTCTCAAGGGCTTTGAGATCAATGAGAATTACAACCCCCAGAAAAACATCAGGTACCTATGTACTTTTCTAGGTCTGGCTAAGAAACGCACCTGAAACCGT
>NW_009628197.1:0-8472 GCF_000690535.1 Cariama cristata | reverse complement strand
AAAAGCTCGTTTTCTGTGATGTAAAACACGATGGGAGGAATGGGAGAGAGTGGGAAAGCAACACGCTCCTGTGAATTCTCAAGAATTTGAGGTTATTTTCATACTAATCTGCAGTCTCATTACAGGAATTTCTGTTCCCTCTTTCTCTTAACTTTGGTTTTTTATTTCATTGCCCAGAAAAGCACTGAGCATGTGTTTACCATTTTCCTCATGCATGTGTGACTCCCCCACATTTCCACATATTTCTATGTATCTTTTCAGGACTAAAGAAAGAATCTACATCCACCCTTTCTCCAATATTGGGACAACTACTTTGTGATTCACGCGCAGAGTTGGGACAACAGTAGACACACGGTAAATTTTAGCCTGGTTCCTAAAAAATTATACATTGGCACATGCACTGGGGGATGTGTCTCTGTGTGGCTCCATCTGTCCATCCCTCATTGACAGCTCTTGATTCCAGCGTGCAATTTCACCGAAATGTCACCAAAAGGTGGAGATCTCACGGGACGTGTTTTTCTGTGAGTTTCATAAAAATAGACAGGTTGGCTGCAGAGAAACCTCCACTGGGGAGCTGTCTGAGATTACCTCGGAGCAGAAATCCGAGGATTCACGGCACTGGAGACCTACAGCCTCGTTGGATGGGTTGGTCTTAGGCATCTCCTGGGCCTGAATGCCAAATTCCCTTCATCACAGGGGAGGGAATTGCATTTGGGGCTGAACGGCAGCCTCAGAGGACAGAGGCAAAGAAGCTGTAACGCTTTCCTAAACCTGTGTTTCACGGATATAGCAAACACAGCAAGTTTTTAGTGGTTTGGTACTTTACATGGGTGGTTAAAACACCCACTTGGTGAATCAAACAAGTCAGAACACATTGCTGGCCAGATGCCATCTTCTGCAGTAGGTCGGATGCGGTCCTGGTAGTTACCTGCCTCTCATTGCCCTAAAAGAGACTTATACAGTCCTGGGGTCTTGGCATAAATGACCAAGAACTTTAGATGCCATCTTCTGCAGTAGGTCGGATGCAGTCCTGGTAGTTACCTACCTCTCATTGCCCTAAAAGAGATTTATACAGTCTGGGGTCTTGGCATAAATGACCAAGTACTTCTTTTCATCAACAGTCTCCACTTCTTATACCAGTCAGGTATAAAATTAATTGTTCAGGGAGGAGGGGAGGGCTGACCACTATTTCGGATACCCCCAATGATGAAGTATAGCTGTTACAGCAACCCACATCAGACAATCTCAGGCAAAGAGATGTGGTGCTAAAATAGCAATCTGAAAACTGGGAGTACCTGCTTTCTCCTTGGCACTTTTATTCCTGTTACAGCCTTACACCAATGCACGCACACACACGTAGAGCAATTGCTCTTTGCTCCAGGCTGGTTACTTTTCTGCCTGATCCCTGCACAGCCGTCAGGGACCTTGTGACTACTGGCCAGGCTTGAATCTGTGGCCACAGACCTTGGTGGCAGTGGATGGACTACTGAAACGCAGCGTCAAGTGGGGAAACAACTTTTCTGATCATGGCGGGCTGCCTTCGTTAGCTCCCGCCTGCTGACTCCGCTGCCTCGGCTGTAGCTGGCATGGGAGAGAGGAGCTCCCACCTATCGTCAGTCCGAGCCACCCTCTTGTGCTCTGGTCCCAAGGGGTACAGAAGAACCAGGAAAGGTGCAGAGGGTGATAGGAGCACGCAGTGAGGTCCGTACGGGACTAACAACATCTCTGGAAAAGAGATGATGGGGTTCAAAAAAACAGCGGATAAATTTGCAGGAGGAAAATGCACGGAAGGCTTTTAAATCCAAAACATCTGGAAACATCTGAGCTGCTGGATACTTGGAAAGTATTCTCAGAAAATATCGCATGTTCTTGCTTTACTTATTCTTATGTTCTTCCTTTCCAGTATGACTGTTCTTACGATGTTTTGCTTCTCTTTTTGCATGGCCCCAAGGATCTCTAAAGCCGCAGTTACTTCTGAGGGACCTGGGGGGTCCACACGTTTGCTCCCACAGCCCCTTGGTGTGGGCACTGCCACACTCCTGCAGCAAGCTGGGGGCGTGGGAAGACATCCTCACCCATCAGGGGGCAAAGGGCAGCTGCACGGTCCCCTACGTTCCCTGGCAGAAGCTTTACTACTCCTATTTGCTGTCATCCCAGTTTACTGTCACCCATAGTCAGGGATACATGAGTCATTGTCATACCATAATCAGGGATAAAATGCGTAAGGATACAGATTCCCCTTGCTGCTTCTAGCCACTGAATCACAACCAACGTTCAGAGATTGCTTATGCTTTTTTCTCTCCCTAACTTAGCTTTTTATCGCATATTCCATACAGCTGATGTAAATCAAGGTGCGCTCTGCTTGTGTATTAATCCCTGAACGCCAGGCAAATCCTCAGCTGCCTAACTTACCCGCTTCTAGCTGCTGAGAAGGTGCTTTATCAGCCCACAACCATGGGAGAAATCAGCAGGCACTTCTTGGAGCACACACAAGTTCTTCATTCAAGCGCGTTTCCCATAGTTGAAATCCTCCGATTGTTTCCCTTGCTTCTTCGGTAGCAAAGCTTCACCGTGAGAGGGGATCACACAGCTTGTTTTCAGATCAGCCCAGCTTGTTTTGAAAAGCCTGACCCCGCATTTCCCCTGCCAGCTAGAGGCAATGTCCCCTGCTAGGACAAGATGTCACACATCCAAGATCTTGAACATCTGTGCTCATTCTTGCCCTTTTTCCCCGCTTTTCCCTCAAAGAAAAATCTCAGGGAGACCCTACGAAGGAGAAAATGCCATTATTCTTGGGATGCTAGTCAGGACCCTTCTTTTCCAGTGCGTACCCATTTGTTTCTCTTCACATTTGTACATTATTATAGTTTTGAAAAAGGGGACAACACCCCCAGTTTTATATTTACTCCTGTCTCAATTCAACTTTGTTTCCAGAGCCATTCAAAGGCGCCTTAGAGTAAACAAGGGGAGGGGGGTATTACTCTATATTTTTCATCTTCTTCCTGGTAAAACTGCATGTGCCTTTGGAGGATAAAGTTAAATATTTACCCTAGGTCAACCATCCCTGTCTGCAAGGTTTATACTTTGTTGGAGTTTGGGCAAGCAAGTGGTATTTGCAAAATTCCTTGCCTGCCTCTGCTATTAGAAAATGCACTCACAAAGGGTTGGGGTTTTTTTTTTCTGTCCTCAGAATATTTTCGATTAGGTGTGAGAACTTACCTAGCCTGGAGAGATGGTGAATCCACGTGTGACGCTGGTAGGGTTGTGTTTGGGACTGGGTTATTTCAGTTGCTAGCCAGGATCCTATGTGCAACAGGACCTGAGGAGTATTCTTGGGATCTGTCATCACTGAGGGCCAGGTTGTTTTTTTTTCTGTGGTTTTGGATGTGTTGAAACCAGGCTCATTCCGATAAGTCCGTGTGGCTGCGTGTGGGTGGCTGGTCCTGCATCCAGCTTGCAATGGGGTGAGCAGGTCGGTGGGACCGGGAAGAGCTGAGGAGCATAATTCATCTTCCTCCCGAAGGCAGGCGGAGAACATTTCTGTGATGGGGCTGGAGTCTGTCCAAATTGCTTGGCATCCCAGGCCCAACAAAGTCTTCTTGCCAAGCTAAAGTCTGCATACCGAGGAAGTGCTCTAGGCCTTCCTGCCTCAGCCAGCGTGCCGTGGCTCTTCTGAGGACTTCATTTTGCCTGGTGGAAAACAAGCTCTCTCCCACATGCTTTTCATGTATTCTCCTCGGAAAAAGGCCACTCTGTAATACAGCCCCTTGGGACACTGCAGGCGGCCCAGAACATCTCCGCTGGGATGTTTGGGAGCACTTTTATTCAAGCTTCTCTTGAAAAACACAAATATAAAACCCAACCCCTTCCTGCCCTCTTCCCTTTCATCTTGCTCCCTCCTTCCCCCTCACCATGGCTTTTGGGCGTCAGTCTTCAAACTACTTCAAATCAAAGCAGTCACGGGAGAGGGGCCGATTGAGGATGTCTTTCTAAGCCTACAGAGGTTTCCGTCAGGTCTCCCAAGAACAGAGGGTAAAGAGCAGCCAGACCCAAGGAAGCTCCTGAAAGCTGTAGACCACCTTGCTGGTCGGATGAAGAGGGAGATAGGGGCAGGAAGACCGAGGGGAGCGGAGGTGGCACGATGAGTGTTCACCGCAGTCCTGCCGCACACAACTGGTACGAGGTTTTGTAAGAAACGTGGCCCGAGGGCTACTCTAACCTGTGCCAAGAAGGCATGTACCAGGTGTGAGGCTCAAGGAGCTGCAAACAGCTCTTTGAAAGCCTTCCTCTCCTTCCCTACCAAAGAAACTCAAATCAGATTTCTTTCAGACCTTGTGTTGACCTTCCCCAGGTGTGGAAAACCTTCTTCCTCTGTTTCTTGCGGGTTTTTCCACCCTCCGAAACCACTGTCGTTGGAGCACTTTTGTGCCAGCAACTTAATATGTCTTGATGTGATGCTACGAGTGACGGAGAAAACACCCACCAGATGGGTTTATCATCATCACAGATTATCAAAAGCCAAGGGTGTAGCAATTGCTACTTCATTTCACGGGCTTTGCTCTTTCAGAAGTATTTGGTACGTATAGTCTATTGCGCTTGTGCTTCATGGTAGTACATAATAATACCTAACATATGCAGTAGGACAGATAGATACTATCCAGTAACGCAGAGTGGATTCCACTTTTTGCCCTCCCCAAAACCAAAAATCACAAGGCAGAAGCAGAAGCTGTCTATAATACCTTCATTTCTGGCTGAGATGAGCAGCGCTGTACAGTTAACAGTCAAATCTGACTTTCTCCAGAGATCACAGCTGTTGCTATCCAGAGGTTTGATTTTATTACAGAGGCCACCATGAAGTTCAGAGCTGTTCCAGATGTGGATGTCCTCAGGGCCAGGGTACATTTATATTTGGGAGGTCAGGGCAGAAAAAAAGTAGGATGCAGTTCAGATGCCAGGTTAAATCTCCTCTGAGGAACAAAAAAATCACCTTCAGTTTGTAATGATGGGTGAGTATAATATATACAGAAGTCACAGAGGGAGGAAAATAACTATTTTCTCTGATATTGTTGTACCGTCTGGTTTTGGTGAGACCTGCACTGTAAGTCAGGGGCAGGGGAAGTCACGCGACAGAAATTACCTGAAACCTGGGTATCCTAAACCAATTGCCTAGGTCTTCTCCATACTCAGTGGAGCACAGTAGATACCCCCGTGGGAACTTAATCTCGTCTGCCTCAGACGCATCTTTTAAAAGGGGGTGACCTTCCCTATATCTCCATTGACTATGGAAAAAGCAAGAACTGGACACTAAATTTCCAGGTGGCAAGAGCTAGATGACATAGATCCCATCCGAAGTGTCCATCCCACTGATTTGCAGCAAGATTGTGGTAAAGGTTAACAGCGGGAATGGATGAGCAGTAGGAAAAAGGAATTGTAAGCTTTTCCTCAGAGAGGTCTCGATATCAACTTCCCTCAACAAAGCGGGACCCTTTCTGAGGGAAATGGCTCAAAATAAGTCCTGTACTCTGCTTGCTTGGTGCTGAAACATAGAGGAGAAGGACCTGATACCCTTACAGCCATTGAGATTTTTTCGTTCCCTTCACCGAGGCTGTAATTTCAAATACCCACCATCAAAAAATGATATCAAGCAGAATCTGACTGGAAATCAGCAGGACCTCTTCCTTCCTGGGCCAGCGGTGAAAACTATGTTGGCTGTGTCCCCACTGAAAGCAAAAGGAATTTTTTTTGTTTTATTTAAAAGGAACTGGATCTTTTTTTCTGGTTTTCGTTTGTTTGTTTGTTTGTTGTTGCCTGTTTATGACCCCTCTGCTGATTTCTGGAGGAAGCATTCTAGCCCTGTGTGGGTGAAAGCCATCCAAGACAAAAAAAATTCTTCAAGTCGTTGTGGGGAAAGTCAAACCCCCCTAATTTAGTAGCACCAGCAGGGTGGACATTGGAAACATGCAGACTCACTCACTGGAAAGCTCCCAAGGTCTACAAGCGCCGAAATGAAAACATGACACAATGGATCAGTCAACGGTTACTACTGAATAAGTCAGCGGGCTTCAGAATTAATCACGGCAGCCATCCGTGAACTCTCACAGGGTGCGGAAAAACAGTTAGCTTTGCCTAGAACCTCTTTGGGATGATGTCCCTTCGTGTGGTGGGAGGTTCACGCGCTCTATTGTCTTCTTCTTGGCAAAAGCTTTGTCATCTGAAGATACAAGAGAAGGAGGGTAACTGTTTGGATCAGTGTTTAAATCAGAAATTCAAGAGGGAAAAAAAGGGAGGGGAAATTGGGAATCCAAATTCTCATGGTGTCATTGACCAGGAAACTTGAGGCAAGCATCCCTACGTCAAGGTGTTCTTCACGAAGGGCTGGCTGTCACCAACCAGCCTTAGCATGGGTTAAAAACCATGCAGTAGGATCTAGGATTTTGGAGGTGTGTGTTCCTGCAGGTCACCTGGCTGTTCTGATGGCACTGCTCTGAGCAAAGTCAGCCCCACAAGGACGCGGGGAGATCCCCCGGGAGAGAAGGACCCTACTATTGATTCATATGGCGGAAAAGGCTCTAATTTTAACTCTTGCACTGGTCTCATAAATATGCTGCTGCAGATGAGTTTTCCAATTTTATACGTTCTTCTTGTTCACACTTAGCTGAATTTCTCCCCTTGCTTTTCAGTTTGTGTATGGGAACAGCATTTCTGCTCATTTTTTGGTTTTAGAATCTTTTCTCAACTGAAATAGAGGGAAGATTTCTATATTTTTGTATTTATTTTATAATTTCCTGTTGGCCTTTCTTTTCCCGTTTTCTCTTCCCCTTTTCGTGGGTAAATGGAAAGAAAAAACGGTGAGTCCGGGAGACAACAGCAGGGAAAAATGCACGGGGCAAAATGAAGCATGACATTTTCATAAGGAATACTCTCAACATATTAATTAAAAGTCCATTTTAGAAATGCTTCTGATGGGGAAAGAAACAATTATTCTGGAGGGTTAATTGTTTATTATTCACAAACCTATTCGGAAAAAGAATTCAAACCCGATTTTAAAAGACCCACGTAGCTTTTTGTTCCTTTCAAGGTTGGTGGAATTGAATGTGTTTGAAAGTGCGTTCCTGATTAGTCTCTCTTTCCGCTCTCTGCTTATCCTAGTTTGGTGGAACATTCATTCCCAGACTTCCACAAACCAAGTTTTGCTCAAAGGGAAAGATTATCAGGGAAAAAAAAAATAAAATCAATAAGAATATGCTTGGTATCTTGAGTCAAATTTTGGTGCAAGACCAAGCTGTGAGTCAAGACTTTGCATCGAGCTCTGAGGTGGGTGGTGGTGGACGCAGTTGCTTGTTGGTAGTGTCGTTACCTGTTTAGATGGAGACAATTCCCGAGAGCTCCAGCCATGGTGTAGGGATTTTCAGGTCTATCCACCAGGCTGGAAAGCAGCAGAGAGTCTTATTAAATCAGGATTATTGCCCCATCATGCCCTGTCAGTCTCTTTAATTAGTCTGGTCTACTCGAAAGGCAAATGTGTGGCTGGGTGTTTTCACAGCGTGTTTTCTGCTAGGCTGTGCTTTGCTGATGTCAAGGGAATAAGCTGAAATGAAGCCCCTTCTGAAATCCAAACATCGGCCGAAGCTCGTCAGCAAACACGGCGGTGCCGTACCTCCGAGGCCCTTGCGGATTTGAAAGCCCCAGGTGTCCTTTGTCAGCCCCTCGCACCGTCAGAGACACCGTCTGCTCCGCAGACAACCCGCTGATGGGATCAGACGTGGGTTTCAGCCTCATTCCTCAAGGAAGGGTGCTCGGAGCCCGCGTGTCCGTGCCACCCTGCCACCGATGAGCCGCTGGACGGCTTTGACCATGGGGACGTGGGCACAGCCACAACCTGTCCTGGTGCAGAGGATGGCTCCTGCCTCTCCGAGAGGTTCCTAGAGAGAGGAGGGGGACACTGAGGGGATGTCTGGGAGCCATGGGACATTGAGGGGACGTGTGTGAGCCGTGGGGTCACTGAGAGGGACACTGAGGAGACATATGTGAGCTGTGGGGAAACGTGTGTAAACCATGGGGACACTGAGGGGGGATGCGTAAACCATAGGGACACTGAGGGTACCTGTGTGACCCGTGGGGACACTGAGGGGGACACTAAGGGGACACGTGTGAACCGCGGGGATGCCAAGGGGACACTGATGGGGACGTGTGTGAGCCATGGGAAAGCATAGGGTGCGTGTGTGAACCACGGGGACACGGGAGGCATGCGTGTGAACCATGGGGAGACTTAGGGGACATGTGTGATCCACGGGGACACTGAGGGAGGTACTGGGGGGGACGTCTGTGAGCCACAGGGACACCGAGGGGGAGACTGAGGAGACCGCTAAGGGGACATGTGTGAGCTCTGGACACTGAGGGGATGTGTGTGAACCGCGAGGACACGGAGGGACCGCGTGCGATCCGTGGGTACGCCGAGGGCCCGTGGGTAGG